>NC_080487.1:7105000-7365000 GCF_030265055.1 Doryrhamphus excisus | reverse complement strand
AAAAATTCTTGTGTATGGTGTTTTCAAAAAGCAAAACAGAAACTTGTCACAAATGTATGAAATAACTTCTTAACAAGAGCTCTTGTGTGTGTCAAAATCAAAACAAAAATCAAAATGTGCAAACTTCACAAAAGCAAAAGGTGCAAAACATTGTTGGGACAAGTGTTAAAAGGTTGGTCACACAAGTTGACCACTGTAAAACTGGAACAAAATGTGTATACTGTGTCTGAAGGTTTAAAAAAAAAAATAAAGAGGTCTTGTGTGTGTGTGTGTGTGTGTGTCATAATCAAAGCACTTGTGTGACAAATCTAAAAATAACACTAACTCAAAGGTTTTTTTTTCCAGGAAACACGGTAAAACAAAGGGTCACAAAAAACTGAATAACGACAGCTCTTGTGTTTGCCATGGTGTCAAAAACTGCAAACTTGGCAAAAAAATGTGCAAAATGTGACAAGTGTGATTTTTTTTTTGAAGGTTTAAAAAACAACAACAAGAGGTCTTGTGTGTGTCATAATCAAAGCACTTGTGTGACAAATCTAAAAATAACACTAACTCAAAGGTTTTTTTTCCAGGAAACACGGTAAAACAAAGGGTCACAAAAAACTGAATAACGACAGCTCTTGTGTTTGCCATGGTGTCAAAAACTGCAAACTTGGCAAAAAAATGTGCAAAATGTGACAAGTGTGATTTTTTTTTTTGAAGGTTTAAAAAAAAAAAAAAAAAACAAGAGGTCTTGTGTGTGTCATAATCAAAGCACTTGTGTGACAAATCTAAAAATAACACTAACTCAAAGGTTTTTTTTCCAGGAAACACGGTAAAACAAAGGGTCACAAAAAATTGAATAACAGCTCTTGTGTTTGCCATGGTGTCAAAAACTGCAAACTTGACCAAAAAAAAAGCAAAAAAATTTGCAAAATGTTGTGACAAGTGTGATTTTTTTTTTTGAAGGTTTAAAAAAAAAAATACAAGAGGTCTTGTGTGTGTGTGTCATAATCAAAGCACTTGTGTGACAAATCTAAAAATAACACTAACTCAAAGGTTTTTTTTCCAGGAAACACGGTAAAACAAAGGGTCACAAAAAACTGAATAACGACAGCTCTTGTGTTTGCCATGGTGTCAAAAACTGCAAACTTGGCAAAAAAATGTGCAAAATGTGACAAGTGTGATTTTTTTTTTTTTGAAGGTTTAAAAAAAAAAAAAAACAAGAGGTCTTGTGTGTGTCATAATCAAAGCACTTGTGTGACAAATCTAAAAATAACACTAACTCAAAGGTTTTTTTTCCAGGAAACACGGTAAAACAAAGGGTCACAAAAAACTGAATAACGACAGCTCTTGTGTTTGCCATGGTGTCAAAAACTGCAAACTTGGCAAAAAAATGTGCAAAATGTGACAAGTGTGATTTTTTTTTTGAAGGTTTAAAAAAAAAAAAAAAAACAAGAGGTCTTGTGTGTGTCATAATCAAAGCACTTGTGTGACAAATCTAAAAATAACACTAACTCAAAGGTTTTTTTTTCCAGGAAACACGGTAAAACAAAGGGTCACAAAAAATTGAATAACAGCTCTTGTGTTTGCCATGGTGTCAAAAACTGCAAACTTGACCAAAAAAAAAAAGCAAAAAATTTGCAAAATGTTGTGACAAGTGTGATTTTTTTTTTGAAGGTTTAAAAAAAAAAAAAAACCAAGAGGTCTTGTGTGTGTCATAATCAAAGCACTTGTGTGACAAATCTAAAAATAACACTAACTCAAAGGTTTTTTTTCCAGGAAACACGGTAAAACAAAGGGTCACAAAAAACTGAATAACGACAGCTCTTGTGTTTGCCATGGTGTCAAAAACTGCAAACTTGGCAAAAAAATGTGCAAAATGTGACAAGTGTGATTTTTTTTTTTTTGAAGGTTTAAAAAAAAAAACAAGAGGTCTTGTGTGTGTCATAATCAAAGCACTTGTGTGACAAATCTAAAAATAACACTAACTCAAAGGTTTTTTTTGCCAGGAAACACGGTAAAACAAAGGGTCACAAAAAATTGAATAACAGCTCTTGTGTTTGCCATGGTGTCAAAAACTGCAAACTTGACCAAAAAAAAAAAAGCAAAAAATTTGCAAAATGTTGTGACAAGTGTGATTTTTTTTTTTGAAGGTTTAAAAAAAAAAAATAAAATACAAGAGGTCTTGTGTGTGTCATAATCAAAGCACTTGTGTGACAAATCTAAAAATAACACTAACTCAAAGGGTTTTTTTCCAGGAAACACGGTAAAACAAAGGGTCACAAAAAACTGAATAACGACAGCTCTTGTGTTTGCCATGGTGTCAAAAACTGCAAACTTGGCAAAAAAATGTGCAAAATGTGACAAGTGTGATTTTTTTTTTTTGAAGGTTTAAAAAAAAAAAAAACAAGAGGTCTTGTGTGTGTCATAATCAAAGCACTTGTGTGACAAATCTAAAAATAACACTAACTCAAAGGGTTTTTTTTCCAGGAAACACGGTAAAACAAAGGGTCACAAAAAACTGAATAACGACAGCTCTTGTGTTTGCCATGGTGTCAAAAACTGCAAACTTGGCAAAAAAATGTGCAAAATGTGACAAGTGTGATTTTTTTTTTGAAGGTTTAAAAAAAAAAAAAAAACAAGAGGTCTTGTGTGTGTCATAATCAAAGCACTTGTGTGACAAATCTAAAAATAACACTAACTCAAAGGTTTTTTTTTCCCAGGAAACACGGTAAAACAAAGGGTCACAAAAAACAGAATAACGACAGCTCTTGTGTTTGCCATGGTGTCAAACTGCAAACTTGGCAAAAAAATGTGCAAAATGTTGTGACAAGTGTGATGATGGGTTTTTTTTTCACGTTTAAAAAAAAAAAAACAAGAGGGTGTGTGTGTGTGTGTGTCATAATCAAAGCAATAACTTTAAAAACACTTGTGACAAATCTAAAAATAACACTAACTCAAAGGTTTTTTTTTCCAGGAAACATGGTAAAACAAAGGGTCACAAAAAACTGAATAACGACAGCGCTTGTGTTTGCCATGGTGTCAAAAACTGCAAACTTGACCAAAAAAAGCAAAAAATTTGCAAAATGTTGTGACAAGTGTGATTTTTTTTTTTTGCACGTTTAAAAAAAGTGGGGCTATGGGTCTAAACTGAAAACCAAATTTTCTCAAAGTCCTCACAATACACATATACCAGAATTTGTGTAAAATCTGTGTATCGCTCTAGCACCCCCGGAGACAAGTCCTGGTATTGCACCCCTGATGAATTATTCACACTTGTGTAAATTTTAAAGCTTCTGATTGGCTGCGGGGCGGAAGGTACCCACAATTACGGATTGTGACAGAAAAGTTGTGTATTTACTTCGTCCTGATTGGCTGACTGGTTGAGGGTCCTCATAATGTAGGAGTTTGTCAATTGTGTGTATTTAAATTCTCAACACCGATGAGGTGACCGCTAATCAGCCAATGAGCTGCAGCCCCAAGCTTCCTGGCTTCCTGCTACAGCGTGAACACGTTGCCATTTAATTGTCTACTGCACTGGAGACACGAGGTAAGAATGAAAGCACACTACTATGTTTCAAGTCCATAAAGTTTGCAATCCCAGTAAGGAGAACACTGTATGTCAACAGCATGTAAACCAGCTAGTACTATCTTAACATACTAACTGGTTAATTTATGTTAGCACGACATGGTATGCTAGCCTAGCTTAAAGAGCTATTTAAAGAGCTAGGTACATGTTAGGTACACAAGCACATGTTAGCATTAAGCATATAAGTTTTCATTTAGTCTTTGAAACAAATATATTATACCTAACAGCACAAGTAGATATTGTGCCTTGTGTTTTTTAACCTGCTAAATTCACTTTTAATACAAACTAAAAGACATGACTTCCTATGGTTGTTCTTTTGTCACAAAGTAAGTGGTATGTATTAAAATATAATGTAGGTGACAATGCATGCACCTGATGTAAATTTCAGATGGTCTTAATCTAGTTTAGTGTAGTTAAACAGAAACAGCAAGTGAGTTGATGTTTCTGTCTTGATCCTTGACTTAAGGGGGAACAGTGTTTAAAATGTTTTACTTGCACTATTGCACTATGACAAAAAGTTAGATGTAAAATGTTTGGTAACAGGTAAAACTGACATACTTAAGTTCTTATTTATTGATCAAAGGCATCATCTTTATTGAAACAAAGCGAGGCAATGAGGCCGCAGAGGGTGAAAGTAAAACCAAAAGAAGAGGCTGCATACTTTGCATCCTTAGGAAAGGACAAGGATGGATTTGATATCCGTTTTATAAATTCATTCAAAGGTGAGTTACAAGATGGTTTAGCATGAATTAAATCTTGTGCTAATCTCAAAACTCTGACCCTTTGTCTTTTTTATTTTTTAGGTCGAGGAGTATTCAGCAAGCGGCATTTTGAGAAAGGAGAGTTCCTCATCGAATATCGAGGACAGGTCATATCTAAACAAGAACATGAAAACAGGCTATGTATATACCATGATGCCCTCAAGGTGTTCATGTTTGAATTTCGGTATAATGGAAAGAATTTGTGGTATGTATATTGTCACACATAACTTGCAGTATGTCGTTTTACACAGAAAAACTATTCAACAAAAATAACAATAACAGAGTTATTCATTTTGTCATTTTTTGTAATTTTAGTGTTGATGCTGCTCAAGAGGATGACTCCCTCGGCCGACTTGTAAACGATGATAATGTGAGCCCAAATAGCAAAATGAAGACGACCACTGTCAATGGGCAGCCTCATTTGTGTCTATTTGCAACAACGGACATCAAGCCTGGTGAAGAGATAACATACAATTACGGAGACTCTGACTGGCCATGGAGGTTAAAGGTACAGATGGAATTTGACAAAATACTAACACATTCCTGTGTGGATCTTCTATAATTTTACAGTTTACTATGCACAGGAGAAAACAAGTGTGCCATGTCATATTACAAAATGAATATGGTATATCAATACTTTTATTGTATTTCTATTCCTTCTACTAAACCATTTGACAATGTTATCACAGGTACACAGCTAATTGCTTCCTTGTATTATTTTCAGTGTCCCACAGTGAAGGAGCCGGTTTGTTCTGGGGATTTGGTCAGCCATGGAAAAATAATTGCAACTGACAAGGTAAATGTTGCTGATGGTAAAAGATTTTACAGTAAAAGAGCGATCTTGGCGACATTAGATGAGTCCAATACATTGTGGAATTAGTAATGTTGTATCCAACCATTTAATTAAACTAAAAATATACTGAAGTCAGACCACTTGTTCCTAGATATATATTTGTTTTCTTTGCTCACTACTTGTGTGCTATAACAGGTATGCAAAATGTATTATTGAATTATAATTATAATATATAATATATATATATATATATATAATTAAATCATTAATCAGATGTGTTTTGACAAGATCACAACTGAAGGAGATCCACAACCTGCTGTTGCAACCATGTCATCGGACTCCTTCACAGATGACTTGAATCATATTGCGCTCATGCTGTTCAAAATAAGTATTTGATAAGATGTCACCCCTTATTCTTCAGGAGAACATAACTGAGGCAGATCCACAACCTGCTGCTGTGACCATGACATCTAACTCCTTGATCGATGACAAACAGGTGACTTACTCCATATTCTGAATGTTGATCAATGTTGATAAAACTTTGTTGGCTGGATGTACTGTATGTGACTTTGCTCGATGTGTCCGTCCTGTTTACACATACTGAGGACTCATTATGGATACTGCTAAGTGTTAAATTTGTCTACATCACATCATCTATGTTCACACTAACAGTTACCACTGCACCATATTACAGTCATCAATATGATACAGAATTATGTTTTGAACTCTGATATTAGCAGTTACTGTCCGTTGTGCTAAAATGATGTAAGCCTTTTGTTTTTCTGTCACAAGGTATCAGCTGCCACAGATGGTTACCATGCAGAAGAGGCCAAGATGTGTGTTTCCCCGAGTGAAACCAACGAACAGGTAAATTCATTTCCACTGATTTTAGGTATAGTTTTTCTCTCAGATTAGCTGAATGTAAAGGTCAGACTTGTACATGTGACAAATATTTGTGTGTGTCTGAATTATTTAACGACAATGGCTGATATTCCTGACTTGTTTAATTTAATTATTGCCATTGTTGTTGTCAATCTGTTGTGATTGTGGATTGATGTATGGCTGGTGAGCTACAAATGAATTGCCCCTTTAGGGATAAATAAAGTTTTCTGAATCTGAAACATCAAACTAAACTGCTTACATGAATGAGTGCTGGCAACAACAACTTTTTTGAACATTATCCCTCTTATGGTAACTCACTACATACAACTGGTGCTCTTGTTCATACCTGGTTATTTAATGTGATTTTTATCCCTTATTCTTCAGGACAACCAAACTGAGACAGATCCACAACCTGGTGATGCAAACAAGACATCTGACTGCTTGACCGATGATAAACAGGTGATTTACTCTATATTCTGAATGCTAATCGAGGTCTGATGTTATGCAGGGACAAAATACTGTTGGCTGGATAATGTCAATATTGAACAGACCGAGTCAGGTATAGACATAAAGAGGACTATGTTTGGGCCCTATACACAGGAATATTATTGAGATGGGTTTCTAACATTAAATGTTACACACACACAGTCCTCCTTGTGTCCCTCCTTATCAGGTATAGACATTATGAAGACTATATTTGGACCCTATACACAGGAATATTATTGAGATGGGTTTCTAACATTAAATGTTACACACACGCAGTCCTCCTTGTGTCCCTCCTTATCAGGTATAGACATTATGAAGACTATATTTGGACCCTATACACAGGAATATTATTGAGATGGGTTTCTAACATTAAATATTACACACACACAGTCCTCAGAATGTCTCCTAGTCAGGTATAGACATTATGAAGACTATATTTGGACCCTATACACAGGAATATTATTGAGATGGGTTTCTAACATTAAATGTTACACACACGCAGTCCTCGTTATGTCCCTCCTAGTCAGGTATAGACATAAAGAGGACAATGTTTGGGCCCTACACACGGTAATATTATTGAGATGAGTTTACTCCCACACAGAATTAATGCAACTGTATTTACATTTTAATTCATTGGAGCTAACGGAATACATTTCATTAATTTTTATCTTCAATCAGGTGGTAATACTTATTGTTGTACTTATTTGAATCTTTTAAAATTTGTGATGCAATTTTAAAGTCACTGTTTTTGTTGTTGGGTTCAACAGGGCTGTAAACATGACTTGGTCTCCACAGTAGTACCGAGCTTGGAAAAATGTGCCCTGTGTACTGGACCCTTTTCTGCCTTGAAATGGATTGGTGTGAGATGTAAAGGTTGGTATTACGTCTTCATGAGGAAAATGCATGTGAAAATGCAAATGCATGTATAGATACACTATGTATCTATTACTAAACCACAATTACTGCAACTGACTGAATAGACTGCAGTTCTACAACTGCTAGACTGTAGAAAAAAGGATAATTTGTATGAACAACATGATTTAGAAAGACAATCAGTGCAGAGGGCAAAAAGTGCATTGTAAAATCCACAGTATATGCACTGACGTACATCTGTCTGTATTACCTGTTTAGTTTGCTCCTGCTTCTAGCACAAATCCTGCTACGTCAAGAGGATGAAGACTGACTCTGAATTCCGGCCATTTGTAAGTGTATTTAAGAAATTGTATTGTTTAATTCTTAAAAGGTCAGTGCAGTGATCTTTCCCCCCCACTATCAGGTTACTGAAGGAGCAAGTTCAAGTGAAGAGATATCAGATGAGGAATATGTACCTGACTCTTCCAGTGACTCAGAGAATTCCGGAGATATTTCATTAGGGCCTTCAAAACCTTTTCAAGAAGTGCCTGATATTGAAGTGGTCTGCACTGAGCTTCCCTCTGAAATTCTGGAAAACACACCTTCCCAAGAACACCTCTTAGATGAAGTGACATTACCTGATGTTAGAGAAGCAGACACTACATTGCAGCTTGAGAAAACTTGTGATGACTCCAAGCAAGCCTCAGGAGGGGTTCAGCCTGAAGTTCAGAAAGGCAGTGTTGAAGATACATTTCAGACCACTGAAGAAACTGGAGAAGACCACCATGTACAGTCTTCAGGCATATCCTCTTCTGCAAGCAAGATAAATTATTGCTACATTTGTGGCAAACCACAGTCAAAAATTACTCGTCACCTGAAAACCCATGAGAAGACAAATGTGGATGTTGCTCAAGTTTTAGCACTCCCAAAACACTCCAAAGAACGACAAAGACAGCTGAACATACTACGGAACAAAGGAAATCATAAACATAATACAGACGTTTTAACAAGTGGGACTGGAGTGCTGAAAATGAAACGAAAACCCAAGAAAGTGCAAGACGTTAAACAGTATGTGCATTGTACGTATTGCCATGCTTTGTATCTTCGGAGGCATCTGTGGCGACATCTTCAAAAATGTCTCTCAAAACCAGGAGAAACCAAAGGGCAAGGAAGAACTAGAATCCTGTCCTTGGCCACAATGTCAGAGTCAGGCCTACCTCAACAGATATCCCAAGGTGTGTGGAAGCTGTTAACTGTCATGAAAGATGATGACATTTCTGCTGCTGTGCGAAGTGACTTCTGCATTCTTCAGCTGGCGCAGTCATTTTTCAACAAACATGGTCAAGATCCCACCAAATATGAATATATTCGGCAGAAGCTTCGTGAAGTTGGAAGACTTCTACTAATACTGTGTAAAGAATTTTCCATATATAATCTTGAGGATGCCGTAAGACCTGTAAATTTCCATTCAGTTATCCAAGCAGTCAAGAAGGTGTCTGGGTTTGATGAAGAAAAGCATTGCTACAAAACGCCAAGCCTCGCACTTAAGTTGGGTCATTCATTGCAAAAGATTAGTGACATCATCCATTGCAGAGCTTTAATGACAGGAGACAATGAGCTGAAAAAGTCAACCCAGACTTTCAAAAAGCTTTACACCTCAAAGTGGTCTGAACTTGTCTCTCATACTGCTTTGACCACCTTGAATGAGGCGCACTTCAACAAGCCATCCACCCTGCCTTTTACTGAAGATGTGCAACGTCTTCATCAGCATCTTGAAAAGACAGCAGATTTGGCATCTGAGAACCTGGGAAAGATGCCTTCACCACAAGTGTATGGTGAACTTTGCAGAGCAACTTTGGCAAAGATCATATTATTCAACCGAAGACGTGGAGGTGAAGTTGCAAAAATGCAATTACACAGCTTCATCGGAAGAGACACAACACCCCTCCATAAGGATGTTGCTCTTGGCCTCACAAAGTTTGAACAAAAACTCTGTGAACATTTCAGCCGGGTGGAAATTAGGGGTAAAAGAGGACGAAAAGTTGCTGTGTTGCTATCACCGGACGTGGTTGATTCATTGACACTCCTCTTGAAAAAAAGGAAGGAATGTGGAGTTCCAGAGGAGAACATTTTTTTTGTTTGGAAGGCCCCACTGTTTAACTTCATACAGAGGACAGGATTGTTTAAGGACGTATGCAAATGAGTGTGGTGCTCAGAACCCAGAACTCCTGAGGTCAACCCAGTTACGCAAACATGTTGCAACGTTGTCCCAGGTCCTGAACCTCAAAAACCATGAACTGGACCAGGTTGCGGACTTCCTCGGCCATGATATTCGTGTCCACAGAGAATACTACAGGCTTCCAGAGGCGACAACACAGCTGGCCAAAATATCCAAGCTACTGCTTGCCATGGAGAAGGGGTCCATCACAAACCTTCAGGGCAAAACTCTTGAAGAGATTGAGATAGAAGGTATTGTTTAAACTAGATTAACATTTCATACATTTTACAGGCAATTATTCCTTGATGATATTTAGCAAAACATGACTTGTCTACAGACTACAATTTAGTGACTTTATTATAAAAATAAGTTAATGTTAAAAAGTAATTGATTTTTTTTCTTTGTCAGATAACCTTGACTTCACTGCTTCTGAAGCAAGTGAAGAAAGTGAAGCTGACGGAGAGGATCAGCCCTCAGATCCACAAACAGACATGGGTAGGTGTAGCTAAATGTAGACAACCCATGTCCAGTAGTCAAATTGCCTACTATAGCACTTCCTATTATCTAAATGACCAAGAATCTTCAAACGTTCAGCTAGATGAATGAAAAGATGGAATATATGTGAAATTATATAAATCCACATGTAGAGCGTTCTATGATGCTCTCTCGTGAAGCAGAGTATATACACAAAGGTTTATTTGGAAATTGATGCCCAGTAGTCACACTGAAAACGAATGAAACATGATGAATGTTAACATCTTCCATAGTTTCATAGTGTTTGGGCAATATGAAAGTGTAGCCAGCATTAAACCATCTGAAGCGCAAGGACTGTGCCTCCCGTTTGCTCTTTACTCAGTTGTTTCCTATTTCATTGAACTTCTTGATTGTACTTTGTCCATGGAAGATGTGAAAACCTAATACATACACGCAGTCAATGGCTAACCAGTTAATACATTTTTGTCAGTGGCACTTCTACTAAATAAAGACTTTTTTAATTAAACAATGAGGATCTGCACTTATTATAGTGGCATTGTCCGATTTGCATATCAAATATTGACATGTGCTACTGATAGTTTTTTAATATTATCTGTGCACCTTGCCTGCATGAAGTACATTACCCATTTTAAACTGTGATGTATATTTTACAGGACAGGAGAGAGCTGTGCTACCTGTCAACAACCCTTCAGCTGCCTCAGATGGTATGATCCTGTGTCAGTCCACCAAGCATTGTTTCGTACATTGTAAGTACAATCAAAAAGTGTGGAGGGTTATCGTAAATCGGTGTTTCATATTCCACAGACTTCAGAGATGACTCTGCCCTTCTAAAGACTTCTAGTGGTATGATCAGAGATATAATTGATTAACCATCAAGAGATGTGCTGTGTTGCCAGGTTAAAATATTATGTAAAAAGGTGACTTAAAGTGAACTGTGATGTATATTTTACAGGACAGGAGAGAACTGTACAACCTGTTGACAACCCTTCAGCTGCCTCAGATGGTATGATCCTGTGTCAGTCCACCAAGCATGCACATTTCTGATCCACTACTTGCAGGTCAGCTGGTGCTGCTGTTATGGTCTATTCTAATCATTTGTTTGATATTCCATTCATAGGTGACACTGCTCTTGAAGGGACATCTAAAGGTCTTTAAAAATATAATTTTTAAAAGCAATTAGGAAGCATTAGTAGCATCCCCACATTTTAAAACTAAAATCAGTGTGCTGTTTTTTTTAATTCTATTATATTTGATTGAATAATTGTCATTGCACACAATTTGACCTTTATTTATTTTTTATTGGAGTTTTGGCTTTATTACCTATAATTAAGCTACATAACAACACAATTTTAACTCTATAAACACTAATACTGTTTTATTTGCTGGGTTTTTTTTAGAGGATAATGGGAAGAAAAAGTCCAGCAGGAAAAAAAAACGTCATGAACAAAGTGGTAAATCACACCTGTACAGACACAATTGAATAACCTGTATTCAAATGTGAAAAGGAACATGATGTAGAGGGTGCATGAGAAATGCAAAGGAAATAATTGTTCATCAAGGGTTTAGTTTCTTGTTTACAACGTACTTTCTTTTTTATAGCGATTACCAAAAATGCTGGAGTGGACGATCCCAGGAGGAAAATAAAGCATCCATGGTCTCCAGCTGAGGTTGCAGCTGTGATGAGACATTTTAAAGATCACATCAACAATGGTAAACTCGTCACTATGATTCAGTGCCAGCAGTGCAAGACCGCTGAGCATCATGTTCTTGCCGACCGCACTCTTCAAAATATAAGAGATTTTGTTAGAAATCGTGGCATAACACTGAAGAGGAAGAACCAATAAGTACAGAGAGAGATGATGTTTTGTTTTTATGTGTTAAAAGATAAGAGCTGAGCTCTGTTAAGTGGCGACAAAGCCACAAAAAATAAAGTTGGTTCTTTAACAACTTTAACAACTGGTTATACCTGGTGTAATGTCTTTGTCTATCAGATATGTATTAATAGGTTTTACCCGAGGTGGATAATGACTATTGTATACTGAGGATGTCTTACACACATGCCACAGATCAGGTATGTCTTTAAATTTCACAATGGTATTGTGTTCATCTATTTGTCCTCATATACTGGTTGTGACCTATTAATGCACATTACTTTCATTTTTGTGTTTGTGTGAATCCATGTTCCAGCAAGTCACCTGTGACCCTCCAAGTCACATTAGTGTCAGTGTTTGTGTGTTGTATAACAACAGTCCTTATTAATCAAGTTGGTTCTTATAATTCTCCTTTTTGTCATGGGCGGGGTTTAGCAGCTCATTAACTTTGTCCTTACAAGTCGTCGTAGTGTCAGGTTGTTGTAACTTGCGTTGCTTTTTGTGTTTCTGACTTTTGAAGTGAGATTTGCAGAGTACAGCCCAAACCAAATTTTTTGATATATGCCACACCTCTGGGAAACAAGCGGAAAGGGGTGCCACCCTAATACACCAAAAAACTTGTTTGGCGAGAGGTGTCCTTATAGTTCACAAAAACCCGTATATATGTGTGTCAAATCTAAAAAAAAACACTAAATCACCAAAGTTTTTTTTCCCCCCAGGAAAAATGGTAAAACAAAACAACAGCTCTTGTTTGCTATGGTGTCAAAAATCAAAAACTGCAAACTTGACAAATAAAAAAGAAAAAATGTGCAAAACGTGACAAGTGTAAAAGGTTTACTACTGTGAAACAAAACTTCATCATGAGGCCTTGTGTTTTGCCAAATGGACAAGAAATGATCGAGTATAACGATGCAGGATTGTGAACGGACAAAAAGTGCCTTGAAAGTTGACTGTATTGATACTGTGTGATACTATTGAATGCAGGTGAAAGAACAGTGATAAATATTGATTAATAAACCCTGGCTACAGACTGCCAGGAGAACACTATGGACCACAATGTGTCTTTATTCTATTATACCAGACAGACACCCAACATAAACACCAACACTGTGACCTCTGACCTCACATGTGTTCTTCCGTGCTTACCTTCTTAAGACACAGGATCATCACAGACTCATTGCAAGTTAACAAACACTTGATTGCAGTTGTTGCTGCTAAGAGTGGCTCAACACTTCCTCACATATTCCAGCACACTGATTGTCCAGGTTATTAAAAAAAATGCAGCTGCAAAGTCTCTTACATCACAACATTTATTGAACCATTTTCTGTTTATTTGCTCTACATTTGACTTTTATAGTTTGTTCTCCATTTTTGTACACTTTGTATTTACACACATTAAAATAAGTCTTTCTCCATTTTATACAGCATCAACAGTTACAAGTGCTCCTCACACCTCAAGTTTCCCGTCTTGTAGGTTTCATCTTGGTGCCAGGGTGCGCGCGCGCACACACACACACATGCGCACAACTGTGTCGCACCACGAGACGGTCAATAAACACAACCAGCACGCACGGACGTACGTTCACGCATTTTGGATTGGGAGGGTGGGGGGGATTCATGTTGCATAGAAGTAACTCAGACGACAAGAACAAAAAATTTTGGTGCTGCAGATTGCTCAAATGCTTCTTTTCGTGTGAAAATAAAACTCCTGAGACCATCCAATAGTCGACCGTTTGGCATCGATCGATAATAAATAGAACGCAAACAGCATTGTGTCGTGGGATGTGACGTCACAAAAACTACCTCTTTAAATAAACTGAGCGTATACACACCTACACAGACTCAACATATATACTGTATATCTATATATATTTAGATAGCTTTTCATTAATTCTATTGACGTGAGTTGGGTAGATTAAAGTGCATTAAAATGACTGAAAACAAAAATGGAACCAGACGGAATTGAAACAACACTGGAACCTCCAAAGTTCTAAAAAAAAAATATTGCTAAAAAAAAGGAATGTTCTGCTTTTTGAGCGATCGCCATAATAAAAAAATCCTGCAGTACCTAGGAAACCCACTAGAGGCCAGTATTGCTCCACCGACATCTTTCTTCTACTGCTCCATTATTTTCCATTTTATTTTTTTTACTTTACGGCTACATTTTGACACATGAAGATTAAATAAAAAATATTAAAATGAGTTAAAACATTGCCTGTACAGTTAAATACTTTTATGATAGTTTGACTCTGGAACACATAGTTTTCATGATTTCTTATAAGAAAACTAGCTTTTCAAAGCTAGCTGTGATCGACTTTGGAGGTTCCATTGGGCTGATCCAGCCAACGTGTTTTGCAACATTTTCTTCAATGCCAGCAGACGTAATAATAATAATAATAATAATAAAAACATACAGCTTTAACACGGTGTCAGGCCTTTGATGAAATGTCCATAGCTATCATGGATGTATATATACAATCACCACATACAGTAACCTCGTTTTGGTGGATAATCTACTGCTTTTCAACACAATGACGCTAAGTGAAAGTGCATGTATGTACACTACTGGTGGACACCTAGCTTAGCTTGGCTATTATTGTTAAATCAAAACCTGTTTTCATTTAAGACAGTTGAATCACTTAAGGACAGGAAGCGTGTTGGCACGTGTGGTGAGAAGGATGGAAGGAAAAAAAGAGGGGGGGGGGGTGCTGGGCAGCCTTAAAACATGCAGGTGAGAATCGCTGAGGCCGGGGCGGGCCTGGGGGTGGTGGCAACGTAAGGCAAGCGGACAGCGTGCAGGCCACTCATGCGTGAGGAGTAAAATAAACAAGTGCACTTTCATGAAAATAAAAGTTACAAAATCATAAGCATGGCATGTTTTTTCTTTTTATAGGTGGGGGGCGGGGGGTCATAGAACTTAAGTTGTCACTAAGCTACAGCATAAAACCACTTTTGGTCGTGTTTCTCCACAATATATGGGAAGTACCTACCGCACGGTCCCATTGTTGCGAATTTTTTTATGGCGGTTCGGGGCGTCGGACGAGACGTGACCGCGCACCCGCCTCGCCGCCGGTGTCGCCCCCTCCTGGCGGAAATTTGTAAATGCCGTAACTCCCTTACCGCTTATCTGATCGCCGCGGTTTTTCGTACGGCGCGTCCGCACGCCCGTCCGGTCACGCGCGCGCCCCCGACCCGCGTCGGGGTGCTCGAGCCCGCTCATCACTGCTTGCAGTTTTAATTAGGGCTCGAGCACTGACCAGTGCGAAAGCCCTATTGTAATCGTAATGTTTATTATTATTATTATTATTATTATTATTATTATTATTCTGCCGATTCGATGGCCATTTTGAGGGCCTGAACATGCCCGAAAACTCACCAAATTTTGCAAGCGCGTCAGGTCTGCCGAAAATTTCGATCTGGTGGGGGTCCCGAAAACAATGTTCCAAAATTGACTCTCTATCGTCTATCGTGACAGGACGGACCAAAAAGTCTCAAGAACCCATATTGTAAAACAAACAGGAAGTCGGCCATTTTGGATGGCGGCGGCCTTTTTCGGGCCAGAAGTTGGGGTCGTATCTCGACGAACTCCTCCTAGGGGATTTGACCGAATGAGTCCGTTGTTGCATCAACGGACACTAGATGGATGGCCGACGTTAAATTGCGAAGGATTTTGGGATATTCCATACGATGTGGGCGTGGCACGCCCCCAAATTTTGCCCTTTTTCATCTGTCCGGGCCTTGCACGCTGAGCGTAACTGTAGACGTGAATAACTTGGCTCCACGTGGTCAGATCTTCATCATACTTGGTACATGTGATCATGGCCCCGCCCCGAAGGTCCCCGTTGGTCATTTCCTGATTTCGTCGCAGCGCCACCTATTGGCGACAGGCTAAAGGCGTGTGATCTACATGAGGCCTTTTCTGGCAAGAGATTCATCAGATGAACACCGAGGTCACAAGGTCACTGCCTGACAGCCTGGTGAAGCCTGTTGATGGACCATGATGCAGGAAAAGCAGACGTGGTGGGCGTGGCCTGGCGGCGAATGCTCAGGCCTCGCCGTTTACAAAGAAAGGGTCATCATTCGCCCGCAGAAGGTCGCATGTGCTTGAAAACTCATAAGGGGGGGCAGATTCCAGGCCTGAGGGCCCTGGCGGGGCCCCCATTTGAAACCAAGCCAAATTGACTCACTAGCGCCACCTACAAGTTTTAAAATAATTATCCCTCGCCTCCCGTTGCACGTATGGGCATGATTTTCGGAGGAGACATCACTCGTGACAGGACGCACAAAAAAGTCTCAAGAACCCATGTTCAAAAACCAACAGGAAGTCGGCCATTTTAGGTGGCGGCGGCCATTTGGGGGAGGATGTAGGGGTCGTATCTCGACGAACTCCTCCTAGGGGGTTTGACCGAATGAGTCCGTTGTAGCATCAACGGACACTAGACGGATGGCCCACGTTAAATTACGAAGGATTTTGGGCTGCTACTTAGGATGTGGGCGTGGCACGCCACCAAACTTTTACTTTAACCTTAACTTTTACCTTATCTGGCCCTGCCTGGTGTCTGGCCTTGCCTTGAAGCAATGTACATCAAAGTCAATACACAGTTTGACTGACAGACTGATGATGTCAGTCGATGGACTGTGAGGTGTGTAAAGCACATGTGGTGGGCGTGGCCACGGCGAATGGTCAGCCTTCGCCATTGACCATCGAAGGCTCATAATTTGCCCGCAGAAGGTCACAGGCTGCTGAAATCTTACACGTAAGGTCAGAATCCAGGCCTGAGCGCCCTGGTGGTGCTCCCATGTGACACCAATCTAAATTGACACACTAGCGCCACCTAGAAGTTTCAATTCATTATCCCTCGCCACCCGTGGCACGTATCACTATGATTTTCGGTGGAGACGTCTATCATGACAGGACGCACCTAACGCTCCAGAACCCATGTTCAAAACACAGCGCCACCAACTGGTGGAAATGTATATCACCTGTAACTTCCTTCCACATGGTCGGATCGTCTCCTAATTTTTTTGGGTGGGTTCGGTCACCCTCCAGTCTATGACTGTGTGTGTACATAGACTCTATAGCGCCACAACTGGTGAAAATGTATATCTGCCGTCACTTCCTCCCACTTGGTCCGATCTGCCCAAATTTTTTTCTGGTGGTTTGGGGTACCCTCTGTTCTATGACTGTGTGTGTACATACGCTATAGCGCCTCCAACTGGTGGAAATGTATATCAGCTGTAACTTCCTTCCACATGGTCGGATCAGTCCCAAATTTTTTCTGGTGGTCCGGGGTACCCTCTGGTCTATGACTGTGTGTATACATAGACTCTATAGCGCCACCAACTGGTGGAAATGTATATAGCCGTAACTTCCTTCCACATGGTCGGATCGTCTCTAAATTTTTTTTGGTCTGTCGGGTCACCCTCCACTCTTTGAATCTGCGTGTCCATTGACTCTATAGCGCCACCAACTGGTGGAAATGTATATCTGCCGTAACTTCCTCCCACATGGTCGGATCTGCCCGAATTTTTTTCCGGCAGTTCGGGGTACCCTCCGGTCTATGACAGTGTGTGTACATACGCTATAGCGCCACCAACTGGTGGAAATGTATATCAGCCGTAACTTCCTTCCGCACGGTCGGATCGGCACCTAATTTTTTCTGGTGGTTCGGGGTTTCCCTCCGGTCCGTTACCGTGTGGGCGCATAGACTGTATAGTGCCACCCACAGGCGGAAACGTATATCCGCCGCAAGTACCTACCGCACGGTCCGGTCGTCATGAATTTTTTTATGGCGGTTCGGGGCACCGGACGGGACGTGACCGTGCACCCGCCTCGCCGCCGGCGTCGCCCCCTCCTGGCGGAAAATTGCAAGTGCCGTGACTCCCTTACCGCTTATCCCATCGCCGCGGTTTTTCGTACGGTGCGTCCGCGCGCCCGTCTGGACCCGCGCACGCCCCCGACCCGCGCGTACCCCCGACCGCGTCGGGGTGCTCGAGCCCGCTCATCACTGCTTGCAGTTTTAATCTGTAATTGTTTTTTTTAGAAATGTCAAATAGCTGTGAGTAAGTATCACTTTTTTCCCTCCATGTTTACCTGTGTGAGAGGCAACTGCATAGCATCCTGTCTGCTCATCCTCGTGCTTATCCAATCACCAGTCAGAACTCAGCCAGGATGCATTCATGGTCTCACACAGTTGGATTTTTGGAAATTACAAAGATGTGCATTTTCCCCACTCGGGTGTTAAAAAATATCCCAGCATTGCAAAGGCATAGATAGATACAGTATCAGCACATAATAACCCGCCCGCCACAGTGAAATCATGGATTACATTGTATTAGCCCATACTGGAAAGTAATGCTGTGTTGTGCACAGTACAAATCCTAATAGTGTTGGTAGAATGAAACATAGAATGATGTTAGGTTGGGGAGATACTTTATTCATTGTGAAGGAACATCTGCCATCTGCATCCTATGCTAGTCAACCCATTCAAAGCCAGTATTTCTTTCAAATAATCAATGTGAAGCTTTGATTCATAGATGGTGATTGTTAAAAAATAGTAAATTGTTCAAAGATCAGCACATAGAAGATGTAAGCAGTTTGAAAGCTGTTCATGCAGGCCTCATTGGTCATCCATCATGAAAGGCTGGATCGTATACACTTAGCAACTTATGAATGGATGCACCACGCAAAGTTAGCAGCCGATGAATTGATGGATTGTGAAATGGTGACTTGGTTTCAGTTGGCTCCTCCTTCAGCAGACAGGACTGATGGGCACACCCCTCTTGGGCTGATAGGCTGTTGTCCTGGTAACCATCTTGATGCAGTCTAAGATTGGACAGACACTCAGGCACAGCGTGCAGCCAGTACAGTTGCTGGTGACAGATGGGAGATGGGTCTCTGGGTGGAAGGTAATAGCCTGGAAAGACATGAAAGAATGGTCAATGAAGAAGACGTCCCGATGTACACCTGCATTTAGTAAGCCCTGACAGCCTATGAATATTACGACTGCATAATACAAAGGGAGCTACCAAACTGGCTCTCATTTCAATGTGGGTGGGTTTGCAATGTGCCTCCTGTGACCTTGAATGACACAGTCATCCTTAGGTCACATTCCTGAGGTCTGAATCACATCTGGGCTCCCTTTAAGACCTGGATATACCAGCATGGAATCCAGCCTGGTCTCTTCTGGCCATTGCTGGTCTCTGTGGAGGCTTTTGAAGGCAAGCCACAGAGCTTAGGCAGCATTGCGACCTTTGGGCAAGCTGCAGCTTTTGTTCAGTAGTCTGGCAGAGGAGCTCAAGGTCACCGAACCAGAGATTCCACTGAACCAAAAGTCTCCTCAGCGGGTGTGGAGGCCAAGTGATGGGCCCAGGACCCAGGAGGGATGGCATCCTCTCATTTTCAGAGGAGCCAGATTGGGCAGCTTAGTCATCTTGTCAGAACCAGTAGGAGACCTCGTGTGAGACCCAGGACACATTGGAGAGATTTAGTCTCTCAATTGGCCTTGGAACACCTCTGGCTTTAGGCTTTTGGGCTTAGGCTGCTGCCCCCGTGACCTGACTTGGGATAAGTGGAAGAGGATGGGTGGATGATAAATGATGGGTGGATGGAACTCCAAGGAATATCTTGCCTGCACAGGCAAAGAGCCATGAGAAACATCACGGAAGTTGCTGAAAAGACTTCAGGGAGGGGGTGCTGCGTGATGTAGTGCACTACCTGGACACCCCCTGCTTTGTCACCCGGGTAAGGGTGTCTGATGCAAGACTTGAAAGACCCCATGAGCTCGGGTACATGACTGAAGATCTACCTGGTAGCCCGAGTCGTTGCAAGTCATGTAGCATTTCCCACAGTTGATACACATCTCTTCATCTATCACAGCCTGGACCTGTTTGGAAGAAAGGAGATGATATATATGATATACATAAATCCAGCATATTTCCAAGTAACTCCGTGTCTGTATGTCAACACTTGTGTTTGAATAAACAGATACTTTAGTCATCAAAGGAGGGAAAATGAGGTAAGTTTGTTTGAGTTGGTCCAGTCAAGTATTCAAAGACTTCACACTGAAGGTTGTATATGTTGGATAAGTAAGAAATGGATGAAGAAATGAGTACCTGCTCCATATTGTTAAGTTCTTGGTACGCTCCAATGTGGCGCAATGCTCTTGCTATCACGTCCTACAAACAAGACCATAAACACACATTTATGCACAGTGCACGCAGCTTTCAATGGAACACACACAGCAGCCTGATTACTGCTCCAAACGTTTGTGTGTGTGTGTGTGTGTGTACCAGACCTTGACAGCTGGAACTGGTTTATTAGGTGTGCTAACTCTGGTGATGTTAGCTTCCTCTGCATTTGCACCAGCAGCACCTTTCAGCTGTTTCTTGTACTGTGCAATGGCCTCCGTCCTCTTCTCAAGAAACGGTCCAAAACTCGGGAGACTCTACACACACACACACACACACACACACACACACACACACACAAATACCATCACACATCACATAATATATACTTTCAAGCTTAGAAATTTTTTTCCCCTGATGAGAAACCGTCCATGTAAGGAGAGGAATTCATTCAGATATCATTTTATCACTGGTAGATGTGAAAAACAGGGTCAACAAACCAATATGTGTTTTAGATGCATTCTGAAAAACTGCCAATAGGTGGCACTATATCTCTAGTATAACACTTCAAATTGACTGTCATTGTCAGTTCTTAATTAGACGTGCACAAGAAAGCACTGTGATTGAGCTGAACAACTCCCCTGGAATAAAATATGACATAAAAGTTATACAAGTGTGATTAATCCACTCATCACGCTGCTTGATGAGTGTTGGCTACTTGTTCGGATTAAGAAGTTAGGATTACTTGTTAGGAAACAACACAAACTTTAAAAGGGAAACTACCTCTTTTCCCAACCATTTAACAGCTCTATTTTCATTTTCAATTATTTTATATGGTGTTCATGTGGCTGATTTATTGTTTTGCAATAAATGTCGCCACTGTTCAACTTTCAAATCACTCATCTGACTCTTTTAGTGAGTCATTCCAATGAACAAGGGGGTTCCGCCTCTCCAAACCTAGCATTGACGTAAGTGTAACACTAAATAACACTAAAGGCGCTACATACCTGACCAACCAGGTCTTCCAGTCTTGGAATGGGTTTTCCCTTCTGGTGCCTCTCAGTTGGAGGAGACTGACCGTCCCAGTCCTTCAGGTCAAGGCTCTTCAGGTACAGCAAGGTCTTCAAACCTAAACACACACATCAGGTCAAGGTCAACATGATGGATGCAGAATATAACAAACATACATAAGTATACTTTCATACCCACACAGTAGTCCTCGATCAAAGTGAAGTCCTGGTTCTGAACAGCACTGCACACCTTTGGTTACCAAACACAGGAAATCGCTCAAACATGTATACCCTTTTCTCAAATGTACGTGCGCTATACCATATGGATGTTTCTAAGTCAGAATCCATGTCGGTCTACAGATACAGTTAGCATGTTTTTCCATCAACATTGAAAATGTAGGCACAGTTTGTGTACATCTTCCGTGTAGCCTACAATATGGCGCCCGTCTTCTTGTGTTAATATACAGTGTGAGTGCAACTGCATTCTTAATATTTTTCGCCATAAAACATCCTCTTTTAGCAGTCTATTAGCATGCTAGTCAGCTTTGTCGCCCATCTATGATGTCATTAGCAGTTCACACTGTAGTTCTTGGCTAACTAAGAGTTTTTTTTTTAAATAACGACTGCAAATGAGTGGCAGCATTTTGATAAAGCAGGTGGTTGTTCTGTCAAAAACCATATCTTAAGTCAAGGTGAACATGATGTTCCATTCCTCGTTTACTGAGGATTCACCGGATGTCAATAACTTATGGGAAAAACTGATTTGGTTTGAGTCTGTTTTGGTTTGAGTCGGATCTTCTGGAACACCGCTAACCAAAGTTCCACTGTACTATATTTCAGTGGGCCCCCTTGTGGTCTTATTCCTAACAGGATGGCCATTTGGTCACCTAATCAATATTGACATTTTTACCTGTAACACCGAGGCACCAGCATGAAGAAACTGTAAACCGGTTTCTGCAGAGTCAATCCCCCCAGTGGCCAAAATCGGGAACCCCGGAAGCGCTTTTGCAATGGCTGAGACAGCTCGAAGAGCAATGGGTCTGATGGCATTACCTGCACACGTGGTTGTTATCAGTACAGGGTACTTCTGTGTATGCCTATACTGTATCATTAGCATCATCATTACGTTTCCAACATGACTTGAATCATTCTTGCACATTCCACTCAAGTGTGTTTGGAACACAGTAGGAGTATTGACTATACTACTAGAATGCAGTCAGAATATTTAGAAAGCACTTTGAATGCCGTACGAGTGACATTCCATTGCTGCCCAAAGTCTGGTTGGGAGGTGCAGCATCATCAGGAATAGGAGACGTCTCCTCAGGGGCTTCTTGGGTTGCAGCACCGCTGCACTTTGGAGTTACCTTGGCTCCTATTCTCCCTGGCGGCACAACATGATGTGAATTGGTGAGGCGTCAGTGGTGAATGACCTTTCAGCTTCTTGGGTTCCAGTACGTCTGCACTGTCCATGCCGGTGGCTGCTGGTGGCGTTCCCTTTGCTCATTTTTTCCTTGGCATATGATGTGATGTGACCCTTCATTGTAATATTTCACTGTCCGCTTGCTGTGTTTTTTTCCTCATGAATGCAATCAGAGTGTTTGGATTGCTGTTGGAATACGGTAAGAATATTTGGAATGCAATCGGAGTGCAGTTAGAATACCTTTCCAATGCTGTTGGATATTCTTCCTCTTTGAATCCACCTGGAAGGTTTAGCATGCTCAAAGAATGGGCCCTAACATTTGGAATGTTTCGAAAATGCACTTGGAGTATCCAGGAATAAAGCAGGAATTCCATAGTGTGCCTGGGGTAGAACTAAAGTGGCCTATTTGCTGACACGTGTTTTTACCTGACACCCCTCCATATGTCGTGCGTTTGCCAGCCCCAACACTTGGCCAGGGGGAGCCATCTGCCTTCAGTCCCATCATACCCGAGACTGTGTTTGTGGCCGTAACTCCATCTGCTCCACCTGGAAAACACGTTTGTTACCTGTTTATGCTCCTGCTACCTGTTCCTATTCTCTGGCAGATGTATGTAAGTATGTATGAGGTGTGCCACGATGCATACTGTCATCTACAGTATAGAGTTAAGATGACCGACTACATCACATCATAACATGTTTATCAGCAAATTTGTTTGTTGTGGTCCAAATGAAGCAGTGGCGGCCTGTCTAGGCGTCATGGCAGAAGTCTAAGAATGGAATATGATTTGGTGAATACCTTCATAGGCAGCCTTGGCGATGTCAACAATGTTGGTGACGTTTGGTGTGAGTTTGGCAAAGAATGGGATGGATGTCGCAGCTCGCACCCAGCGACAGATGTTACGCACCAACACCGGGTCCTCATGGCAAACAGAAATAAACGTAACCAACGTGACTCTTTACTTTCTTCATGTACTCTTTGTGTAAAGCATGTACCTGGCCGCAAGCCAATCCCATGCCTCTCTCTCCCATCCCGTGAGGACAGGACAGGTTCAACTCCAAGGCATCAGCTCCTGATTTCTAAACATAGAATCACTAGAATGACTCTTATCATGCCCAAGTACACAGGTGTAACTGGTCTATGTGGGGGCCATACCTCAGCCATCTGGGCGATCTCTGTCCAGTCTTCCTTGTTATAAGCACACATGATGCTGGAGATGACAACCTGATAAAGAAAGTAGGATTTGACAAAAGCCACAACTTGAATGAAAGATAAAATGACTTACATTTTTGGGAAAGTCTTTCTTAAGCTCGGTAACTGACTGACACCAGTAGGCTGCTGTCTTTTCACTGATCAGCTCGATGTTAAGGAACGACCCCTGACCTGGTCCGTACACATGACCAGAGGTGGTACCGCGTACAATACGAGGAGAGACGTTGGTCACCAGGTCCTGCACAGTTGGAGGCGAGGAGGCTGTTCGTGACTTAACAAGCTCACTAGTCATTGTCAAGCTAGGGTGTGTTTACTTTATCCAGTCCAAATGTCTTGGTCAAGGCAAAGCCCCAGCCTTGTTCAAAAGCTCTTCGGATCATGGCTGTGCTGGTAGTGGGAGGAGCAGAGGCCAGGCCAAACGGGTTGGGAAACTTTATTCCACAGACCTCCACGCTGATGTCCACCTGGTCAATGGCACTGTAGAACAACGGCATCTTTGGTACCGCATCCACCGTGTGGCCATGCAGGGACTGCAGATGAAGAAGGAGCATCGAGTTGGAAATGTATCTCTTTACATCCGCCCTTTGGATTGTCATCATCCTATTGCTTGGTTGTTATCAGTATGTAGTATGTTGTTATCAAACTGACCAAAATACACGTGTAGTTTCAGCAAACCTTTGGGTTAATCATTGTGTTATACTACTACAACTACTACAACTTCAGCAGGTATAATCTGCTAGTATAATATAAGATTCATTCATCATTCATTCATTCAAGTGCAATACTACATTTTTGTACTGAAATTCCACATTTGGTCACTGCAATTCTACATCTTGTTACTGTATAGGTTATTGTTTTTGACTGCAATTGTACATTTTGTTACTATATAGGCTATTGTTTTTGATGTACAATATTTACACTTATTTTGAACAGCACCTGCCATTTTTATATTTATATTGTTATTCTTTGTTTTATTTTTATCCTTTTCCTTATTCTTATTTATACCTTCTACAAAATGCCCCGTAGAGTTTGCACTCAAATTTCGTTGTATGCAATGCAATGACAATAAAGGCGATTCTGATTCTGATATCTGTGTTTCTATATGTGGTTATTGTTATAAAGTATATTTGATGGGGGGTATAATCTGGCCCTAGGTGAATAAAATGGGCTACGCTACTTTAACCCCGGGAATACTCTGGGTTGGGGGGTATCCTATGGCCTGTTACACAGCTACAGTATTTGTGTGCGTGCTTTTCTAGTTATTAGTACCTGAATGTATCTGTGAATGTGCCACGAGGCCTGTTTTCCATCATTGACTGATTCCACCGTGGTGTTTGCCAGTCCAGCAATGTCCCCCCCTGCAAACACCCAGGGCTCACTGGTCTGCATGGTGTCTGTGTTCACCTCAGGAGTACCCCAACGGGTCAGCTTGACCGGAGCCATGGCATCAATCACTGCACGCACATTGAGAAGAATAAACGGCAGGCGACATGAAGGACAATAAAAGGAGAGGAGAAGCTGAATAATGTGGAATACTGACTCAGGATCAGGTGGCATCAGAGTTGGATTACCTGTGTGCTCGCTGAGCATGGAACCGAAAGCACTGATGATGTAATCCGCTTTCAGCCTCACGACTTGGTCCTTATCTTCCAACCAGTCGCCTTCTTCGGTCTGCTCGGTGCGACAAAACTGTAAGCCGGCGACCCGCCCGTTCTTCATAATGACCTCTTGAGGCGACAGGAAGGGAAGGAACTCGCACTGCTCCTCCTTAGCCAACTCCATCTAAGCACAAAAAAACCCCCTCATTCAACTCTTCTTCTGGTTCTCCACACATCCATTCCTCCATGCACGTCCATACTTCCTCAGGAACAGCTCTGATGTTGGTGAATCCCTTCCTGAAGCAGACAAACACTCTCTTGGCACCGCAGCGGAGGGCTGAGGTGGCGCAATCGAAGGCAGTGTCGCCGGCTCCCAGGACGATCACCACTCCTCGTAGGTCGGGGAGAGCGGAGCGGCACTGACACAGACCTGAAGACACAGCCGCAGAATGCTGAAACGTTCATTTTTCTACCCTGTGGACTCACATGGACTGACATACCTCGTTTGCTTGCTGTGGCAACCATCGGCAGAAAGTCCTTCGAAGTGAAGAAGCCTTGATCCACGCTTAAACCTTCAAAGATCTTTGCTCTGTTGGCCTGGGGGAGACCTGGACCCACATGCAAAAGTTACCAAAGTGGATCACCATCAGGTGCTCACTGTCTCACTGTGGACATGAGCTGAATCTTCAACTTGTTCTTTATATGCAGAGAACGATATCTACACCAGTGGTTGTCAGCTGCTTAGGCTGCAGGACCCACCATCACCCTTCAGGGACAGGTGGTGATCCAAACTGGGGGAATTTTTTCAATTCAAACTTTCATATCTTATATTTAAAGGGACTAAACATTAGATGCATTCAAAAACCCTGGATCATTGAATGATTTTTCTTCAGGGTGCCAACCCAGCAGCTGAGAAGCCAAACATAAAACTAAACACACATAAAGAAAAGTGCCTCATTTAGAACCTGCAAGGCATGCTGGGAAACTCAGATACCCAGCACGCTGTGCCAGTGCAGCACAGTACATGTCCTATTTTTGGTTGCAGTGCTATGGCAAAATATGGCCTCATCAAAAATCGACATTTTGATGGGGGTCTCAAGTACTCAAGTCTTTAATCTGCATTTGTGACGATGAAGTCTCTTACCAATTCCAATGAAGACGGCCTGGAATTGTTCCTTCAGGGAAGTCAGAGTCATTCCGTTCATGCCAAGACCTTTCTCACACACCACCTGGCACCAATGTCATGCAACATATCATGTATGACATATAACAATATGGAAAGACAAATAGTGTGTGCTCTTGTATACTTTCACTGCTGTAAACCTGGAATTTACCCTTATGGGACTAATAAAAGCATATTGTATCTTATCTTATGTAGCATCCTAATAGCTAAAACAACATTTTAGACACAAGTCTAAGTGCTTCTTACATGCTCATAAACAAGTGCTTGAGTTCATACCTTGACTCCCAGGTCCTTCATCAAGTCAATTTCAAACTGCACTGCCTCATAGGGAAGGCGGAATTGGGGGATTTCGGAAGTGCTGCATGAAAGCACAAACACATTCCTTCTTGAGTTGGGTGATTTGATGGATTATATTCCTTGATGGATTGATCTTGCTGCCACAAGGTGATTATCACTTCCTCGTTATGTCGCGGCATTTCAGAAATCAATGTATAAAGAAGTGATGTGTGGTGGTACACTATGGTCTATTATTAGTCCAAACAATATGTAAATACGTGTTATATGTACTATTGTGGTCACTAGGTAGCAGTAATGAAACTAAATATTGATGAGACATTAGCTTACATGACTTTAGCTAAGATGACATTATCTTTTATGACATTAACTTACATGATATTAGCTTACGTGACATTAGCTTATATGACATTAATTTACATGATATTACCTTACATGTCATTAGCTTATATGATATCAACTTACATGACATCAGTTTACATGATATTAGCTTACATGACTTTAGCTAACATGACATTATCTTTTATGACATTAACCTACATGATATTAGCTTACTTGAGATTAGCTTATATGACATTAATTTACACATTTGCTTGCATGACATTAGCTTATATTACATTAATTTACATGATATTACCTTATATGTCATTAGCTTATATGATATTAACTTACATGACATCAGTTTACATGATATTAGCTTACATGACATTAGCATATGTCATTAGCTTATATGTCATTATCTTACATGGCATTAATTTACATATTAGCTTACATGACATTACCTTATATGTCATTACCTTATATGTCATTAGCTTATATGATATTAATTTACATTATATTAGCTTACATGTCATTATCGTATAAGACATTAACTTATATATTAGTTTACAAGTCATTAGTATACATGACATTAACTTACATGTCATTAGCTTACATGACATTAACTTACATGATATTAGCTTACATGTCATTAGCTTATATGACATTGACTTAAACGATATTAGCTTACATGTCATTAGCTTATATGACATTAACTTACATGTCATTAGCTTATATGACATTAACTTACATATTAGCTTACATGTCATTAGCTTATATGACATTAACTTACACGATATAAGCTTACATGTCATTAGCTTATATGACATTAACCTACATGATATTAGCTTACATGGCATTATCTTAACACTGCAAGAAGCCATGAAGTCAGCCATGGCATGTCCCACATCATATAGTGAAAAAGAAAGTTATCCTCCTATCCCATGTGGAAGTGGTGTGGAACTGGTTAGCTTGCTCGCCAGTGGCCATCTTGGGTCCTTGCAGCCTAAGAGTTGTAATGTGGTATAAACAACGAATAGTAGGAATGTAAAGGTACGCAGTACACAGTACGCAGTATGCAGTATGCCGTACAGCATATGCCGTGTGCCCTATACTGTATGCAGGATTCGGTACTACACAGGGTTAATTCACATTTGATATGTTGCAAGATGATACCTCAGTCCACCCGTGTACTTGTGTTTCTCAAATATGGTGATGTTATCGTATCCAAGGCGGCCAAGAAAAGAGGCACAGCTGATGGAGGCGGGGCCACAGCCAATCAGGGCAATGGGGGCGTGGTAAGACACTGGCATCTCATCGGGTGGTGGTAACTGAGGATTCCTGACCTGAGGGATGCCCATCTTACTAAACACCTGGGAACATACAAGCACAGATCTTCTTACTCCCAATAGGAACTGATTATGTGCTGTTTCCATGTGGCTAGTATCCAGCAGCTCTACATGTGTGTGGAGCCTTCCTCTTTATGTCCCTGCTTGACAAAATATCAGCCTTTCATTTCCACGTGGCTAACAGCAGTGTTCTCACATCTCTCCCCCAAAGATGGTCTCCTTCCATCGGAAGAGCGGCCGCCAGACCGGCTGAAGGAGCTACGGCATGCAGGATGCTCGTTCACCCCCACAAAGCTATTGTGCTGAAGCCGTCTGGTTGGAAAGTCATTTCAACGTGTGGCCGCCTGTTTTACCTCAGTAGCAAACTGCTGCAAGCCTCCGATGTTAATTGGCCCTTCCTCAGAGGCGTACAGGTTGCAGCCGCCCACGCACAGCTCCGACGTGGGACACACCATTCCACAGGTCAGACCCAGGGGGTTGTCAGACAGGATGGCTCGCGCTGCTCCGTAGTAGTTCTGACACACGGACACATGTCATGCTCTCTGCAGGATACGAGGAGTGCACGTGCACGTGCCATACCTTGTTGGAGATGCTTGTAATAAATGACTTGATGTCCAAGTTGGTGGGGCAGCTCTTCTGACAGGGAGCATCGGCACATTTCAGACACCTAACACACAACGTATACATACATACATACAATTATTTCAACAAAAGTAGGCAGGTGCATACATGTGTTGTTTTATTGATGGCATACCTTTAACACTAATTATTGGAACACAAAATGTGTTTGGTAAGTTCTTTGACCTTTGACCTGCATCCATAAGTGAAGTCAATCATGAGAAAGGGTATTTAAGGTGGCCGATTGCATGTTGCATCTTCTCTGAAGAGTACCACCATGGTAGCGTCAAAACAACTGTCACATGAGAGCCTGAGAGCAAAGACTGTTCATCAATACAAAGCTAGCTCAAATATTTCAGCTGCCAGGTTCCACTCCGAGGAACATAGTGAGGAAATGGAAGACCACAGGCACAGTTCTAAGATCTCAGATAAGCAGAGGTGAAGGATGGTGAGAACAGTCAAAGTCAACCCACAGACCAGCTCCAAAGACCTACAACAGGAATGGAATGGCCTTTATTGTCATTATACAATATGTACAATGAGATTGGAGAGCTTCTCCTTTCAGTGCAGTAGTTAAGTTAAAAAAAAGTATACAAAAAGTAAAGTAAAAAAAAAAGACAGTTTAACAAGCTATATACAAGATATATCCAACATATACACATAATATTGCACAGGAGCAGATTTGTATTGCAGACACCGGAATATATATTAATTTTAGTGCAAATGATGAATGGGTCTTCGAGCAAAATAATGAATGGTGTATACAGATGAGTAAAAGTCACATATGAGTGTATTGTACTGAGTGTATTGAGTTGTTAAATAAATAAATATGTTTTCGAGGTAGTGACAGAGGCAGTGATGGAAATATTACACATTCACTTTACGCTAATGTCTGAGTTGTATGTCTGAGTTCAGGGTGGTAATGATTAGGGTTGCATGATTAGATGATGAGATGCTGCAATGATTATTCGAATAATTCAAGTACCTCGACTACAAAAACTTTGAGGAATCGCTTACATCACCAACGCGCCTACATCACCCAGTGGACAAAGAAGGAAGCGGGTGTTTAAAGACGCGGGAGATTGAAGAGGCAAGTGACAAGGCGATGAAAGAGGAGGAAAACAAAAAGTTAAAAAACAGAAGGAAGTTGTGGTCAAACATCGTAGCAGTCCCCTCCTGATTTGCTGTCGCCACTGCGCGGCAACAATAGAACCCAGTGGTTGCTGGTGTGGCAAATGGATAAAACAGCAATGAAAGATGCACACACCTTTCCCTATTGCCACCTATTATTTGTGAATGTCTTTTTTTAATTGACTAGTGGTGTCATTGGCTTGTGTTTTTATTGTCTTACCTTGATTTCGGTTGTTATTTGTTTTTAAATAACTGTCTCAGTGTATTTTACAGTAATGGTTCTTTAATGGTTGCTAAACTCCATGCTAACCGGTAGCAGGACATTTACTGTGTATAATGGATGCTACGTCATTTTGTTGAAATGCTATTGAATCAATGAACAGAAATATGAATGAATCCTATAATGATCTTGCCATATGGAACTGGATTATTGATTATTGAATTATTCAAAACGTGTTTACTGGTAAACTCTTTGACAATATGAAATATTGTTACATGTTTTCTGGCCTTTACAGATTGTCCTGAGCCGAGTTCTGGTGGGATTTCGGTGCTGAGGAAAGTACCGAATACGGACAATGACCAAATGTACTCCTTTCGTACACACAGATACTGATTTGTAAGCAGTATCCGGCTTGTCCCTAGTTATTTGTATTTATTTGTATTTTATTTGTGACGGAGTACGTCCACTCTCTGAGAAGTGAGAAGGTTGTGCAGCCCTGCAGGTACTTTGGGATGGGCCTGATGGTTGATTGTGTGATTTCTTTCTTGTCTTCTCACCTTAGAGCTTCTCGAAGAGCTCCACGCTCACTCAGGGTTGTGTGCTTGATATCATCAAAGTTGTTTTCCAACGTGACACAGGACTGCAAGAGAAAGAGATGCAGTGATGGAGGTTGGTGAGGATTTGCATGCCAGCATGACTTCCTTAGTTGTGTGTGCTTGGACGAGACAGAGAGAGCGAAAGAAGGAAAGACGTACATGGCAACTCCTGTCGGGGTTTCGCTTCCAGTGTTTCTTTTCTTTTTTCTTGTTTGCTGTGGACATGAGCTGAGTGTGAGTCTTCACCCTTGGATTCAGAGCCAAGATGCTCTAAAAAAAAGACATGAAGAACATGTCAGTCCAAGGAAACACAAGCTCTTTCATCGTGTGAAAAAATGATGGTGAGAAGTTGCTTGTTTGAGGGGTTGGGGTGGGGTAGATAAGATATTGAAGAGCTGTCAGGTCACCGCTTACCCACCCAGGCTGGGTGGGTCCAAGGTCAAAACAACAGGCAGCAAAACACCAAGGGTCCCAAACACACATTCAACTAGGAATGTCCCTCTTTCATTCAAGACTGAAAACAGCTGGCGGTTTTTACACTTCTATCTTTCTGAAGCCCAGGTGGCAATAACATTTTTCATACTACCACATTCAGGGCAGCACGGTGGCCAAGTGGTTAGCATGTCGGGAAGACCTGGGTTCGATTCTCCGCTTGGCCATCTCTGTGTGGGTTTCCTCCCACAAACATGCATGTTTGCTTCATTGGCCACTCCAAATTGTCCATAGGTATGAATGTGAGTGTGAATGGTTGTTTGTCTATGTGATATGTGATAATGAACACAAGCACAGTCTAGACCAGGGGTGGGTCTAGACCAGGGGTCGGCAACCTTTACTATGAAAAGAGCCATTTTACCCAATGCCCACTGAAGAAAAATAGCCTGGAGCCGCAAAGCATATAGTATGTTTAAAACAACATTGGAGGGAATTTGGGGGTATCAAAGTAGTTCAGATAAGAAAAGACGAGTTGGAGTACTCTTGCTAGTATTGGAGATAAACTTACATACATAAATGTATGTGTAAACTACTGTAAACTTACCTGATTTGTTTACTCTGGCGCAAAAGAGTTCCCATGCCGCTGTTTTTAAATGATTTCCAATTTATTTATTAGAATTGTCAAATAAGTATTACTTATTTTCCTTCATGTACTGAACTGAATAGCAGTCAGAACTCACTCAGGATGCATTCATGGTCTCAGACAAAGTTGGATTTTTTTTAAACTCATTACAAAAGACATGCATTTTCCCCATTCAGGTGTTAAAAAATATTCAAGCATTGCAAAGGGAGCCACAACAAAGACGCTGAAGAGCCACATGCGGCTCTGGAGCCGCGGGTTGCTGACCCCTGGTCTAGACATTATGACCAGTGGCCCATGCTGGCATAAAACAGAAGCACATACTTGCTCACAGTGCAACAAAACAAAAACACAACACAGCAAGTTAACGCATCACATAAATCAACAACTCTTTGTTCCAAATGCCTGCAAGGCATGCTAGGTAGTAGATGCGTGTGAGACTGTTAGTATGTTTGTATGGCTTGTAGAGGCGTGTAGAGGATTTTTTTGTACAAGGTACAGATTACATCTGGACATTTTGCCGCGGTTGCACTGCAGGTCATGTTGCTGGCTACACCTTTTGTGTTTAAGCTTTAACAAAAAGGAAGTTAAAAACACCCGGTGGGCCGGATAAAGACGCTAGGCGGGTCTGATGTGGGCCCCGGCCAGCAGTCGTCCCCCTCTGAGGGGGTGGGGTGTGTCACAGCACATGGTACATTCAAGGAGATCCTTACGTTACAAGTGAAGCATGAACATGTGTGAATGTTTTACCAGCGTTTTACCAGTGTTACCTGGGTGCTCTGTCATATTTATATTTATAAATGACTTTACAAAGGAGACTTTCAGAGGACTTTGACCAAATATGCATTTTGTGGGTCAGTGCATGCAGGACTATTCAAATAATACTGTATACAGTAGATGAGAAGATGCTGTTTCCATACAGTCCAGTTTTCATGCATTGTGTAAAACAATGCTTTGTATATGTTATCCTGAGATAAAGATTCTTAGAATTCAACACGTTACCTCAATATCTGGAAGATCTTTACTCAGCATGGTGCTCTTCCTCGCTGTTTCTTGATCACAAGCGCTGTCCTGAATGTGACTACTAGAGACGAAGCAATGTGATCAGATGAGCTTGAAGACCACCTGATGCCCTTTCTCTGCATAACACGCTGAAGTTCATTGCACTCTGCCAGGGTCAAAGCTCAGCACGGCTGTGCTGTGCGTAGATTGAAGGGTGCGTTGAACCTACAAGTTTGGATCAATCAGTCATCACAGTCAACCGCCCAACCGGCCAAATTCCACCTCCACAGATGTTTATCTCCAGAGCCATGGCTTTCAGGCTTACAAATCCAAGGAAGCATCTGTTAACATAAACTATGAACAGTTATTCAGATAATATAGTACAACGTAACATAACTAGTTGACTTGCAGCGTATATTTTAGTCACTCTGGAGTACAAGTCGCAGGACCAGCCAAACCATGAAAAAAGAGCCATTTATAGTCTGGAAAATATGGTAATACAGCCATAAATATATACATTTTTGACCCACCGCGCACGCCTCAAAATTCCTTGTTTACAAATAGAAAACCTCTTTTAAAACATTCTAAATACAACTTTAACGTGATTAGAGCCCTCTAGACATTAAATAACACCCCTATAGCAAATAAGACTCATGCTCAGGTGTAATGTTATGTGTTCCCTAATGGAGGAGAGTGAGTGTCGACAGGAAGTGACATCAGGGATTCACAGTTTTGTTTCAGATGGCTGTGGACTATGACCACAACAGCAGCCCATGTTTTTATGAGGGCATACTGTTCCCGTTGTGCCATCATTCCAACCTGGTGTTCCTGGCCATCCATGGATGCATGGTGTGCTTGCAACAATACTGACACCTAGTGACCACCGGACAATACTACATTTACTATCACTACTAATTAGCTTTAGCATTTTAGAGAGAGGCGGCACGGTGCGCTAGTGGTTAGCAAGCAGACCTCACAGCTAGGAGACCAGGGTTCAATTCCACCCTCGGCCATCTCTGTGTGGAGTTTGCATGTTCTCCCCGTGTATTCGTGGGTTTTCTCCGGGTACTCCAGTTTCCTCCCACATTCCAAAAACATGCTAGGTTAATTGGTGACTCCAAATTGTCCATAGGTATGAATGTGAGTGTGAATGGTTGTTTGTCTATATGTGCCCTGTGATTGGCTGGCGACCAGTCCAGGGTGTACCCCGTCTCTCGCCCAAAGACAGCTGGGATAGGCTCCAGCACCCCCGTGACCCTTGTGAGGAAAAGCGGTAGAAAATGAATGAATTTTAGAGAGAGAGAGAGATTTCTATATGTAAGTCTGTGGAACATTGTAGAAACATCTTGTTATGGATGGTAGCTATTTCTCGCAGCTAATAGTGATCCGTCCATCCATTCCTGTGCACGTGACTACAGTGCTTGCGTTCTTTGTTGCTCTGTGTGAGCAAACAATCATTGATGAAATACATTATTGACTCAACACACAGCAAACACGACTTGGCTGTTGTGTGTGCTGGGTTGCACTACACGTTGGCATGTGCTTTTCAGTATATAGAAATAGATGTTTTTGCCACAACGGCCCCTGGATCCAAGTATAGAGAAGGTCTGTACATGGCAGATACTGTACATGCAGCTTGGGTGAAGATAAACCATTAAGGTATACTCCAGGGGAGTAGCATAGCACAGTGGAAATAAAACCCAACAGAAGTACAGTAGCGCCCCCTTGTGGTCGTCCAGGACCACCAGCAAATGGCAAGTAACTGTCTGACACGGCTGGGTTCCCCTCTGCCACATACGTTTATTTTGTGTGTCAGATGTCACTGACAGAGAGGACTGAGGCAGCGGCGGCGAGTAGGGCGACAACGGTAGCCATGGCAACACCTGAACAACACAGAAGAGCAGAATCAAAACACACATTCAACAGGTGTCACCAAAGCTCTGCTTGTTGGCAAATTTGGATGTGATAAGGTTGGTACTGTGGCAGTGAACAGACGAGGGGGGGTGGGGGGTGGTTTACCTACGTAGATGTTTCTCATAGGCGTTTGTACTTCAACATTTCCAACAGGAGCCTCTGGAAACACGCAATCTATAAAAACATTCCAATCATTAATATTGAATTGACTTATAATGGTCAAGCCATTATTGTGGAAATATCTGGCAACACAAATGGCTGTTGGCCTGGGACAGTCATCAATACATCACACAATCAATGACCATGGAATGGATTATCAATATATATTGCCATGTTGTATGCATGTCAGGCAGGAAGAAGAATCACTCTGTGCACTGCTTTCAGCACCTTGGCATAGAACAGCAGCATGAACGGAGTGAGCCCTTTTGTCAGTTTCTTTGTCTCTGTGGGTGGAGGGCGGGGCCGCTAGCATACACACAGAGTGTAACCAGTAGATTGCAATATTCATTCATTCATTTTCTACCGCTAATCCTGACTAGGGTTACGAGGGGTGCTGGAGCCTATCCCATCAGTTTTCAGGCGAGAAGCTGGGTACACCCTGGACTGGTGGCCAGCCAATCACAGGGCACATATAGACAAACAACCATTCACACTCACATTCATACCTATGGACAATTTGGAGTCGCCAATTAACCTAGCATGTTTTTGGAATGTGGGAGGAAACCGGAGTACCCGGACAAAACCCACACATGCACGGGGAGAACTTGCAAACTCCACAGAGATGGCAGAGGGTGGAATTGAACTCAGCGCTAACCACTCGACCGCCGTGCGCCCCGAGTGCAATATATTGTCAGATTTTTGAACATATGTTTTCATTGTACTTTTCTTAAAATGTTATGTTGTTGTCGTGGACCCAATCTGGTGTATTGTCCTGTCTTGTCAGTTGGCTTGACCGTTTATGCTCCACCATTTTATTCATAACATGACATGAAATAATTATTTTCCCACCTGCTGGTTTGTTAAGGATTTGGGCAGCGACCTCCAAGGTGGTATCCAAGTCTTCTCCAGCTGTGTCAATGTCCAGCATTTCCTTCAACCTGTCAATCACGTCCATTGGGTCCTCGTCACTGAACTGGTAGTCACACACAAACAAAGGCCCGCCCGCTTTTACAGGCGCAAAGACACGGCGAGGCAGGCAGAATCGCTCTGAAAGACATTTCAATAGAACGCATCACCATCATTGGACAATACCCAGGCTTGGATGCCTACTGCCTTTATCCACGACTGCAGCGTGGAGGCAGATGGGACTTCCAGTTACTTCATCAAATACTGCTATTCACTCTCTTCTACCATAGTTCCCACGTACTAAACTCGCAACCCATTGACACCCTTCCACAGTCAAAAGTACCTTCCTGGTACTTTGCACGCTCATGCTAGGTGTTAGCATTACTAGCATCTTGAGTCATTTTCATGAGTAGACACATATATAAACACATAGCACTATCCATGCTAGCATCTTTAGCTATTTTCATGGGTAGACACATAGTATATAAACACATAGCACTATCCATGCTAGCATCTTTAGCTATTTTCATGGGTAGACACATATATAAACACACATGACTATCCATGCTTGTATCTTTAGCTATTTTCATGGGTAGACACATATATAAACACTTAGCACTATCATATAGGTGTTAGCATTCATAGCATCATCATCTTAGCATTTCTACTGTGTAAACGTCAGCATAGTACCATTTCTCGCCATTTTCAGAGGTAGACACATACGAAGACTTACCACTATAACGCTAGGTGTCAGCATGCTAATGTTAGCATTGCTAGCATGCTAACATAGTAGCATTTTTAGTCATTTTCACCTGTGGCCTAGGGTGTTTTGGTGCCAAGTGCACTTAATGACACTTATCCCTATGCTGAAACATGCTGTTAGTTATGGACAAACTGTGGTTCGCACACAAGTCCAATAACATCACACCACACTGGTTCAGATCGGGACGGCCGTTCCTCCCAACCACGCCCGTCCAGGTCACACTGTCATTGCCCACATTGGCATTGACGTCTCTCAGTAGAACAATGGAGTCACCAGATGGGCTGCTGTATTCTCTTCTTAGACTTGAGAAGACCTTGTTTTAAACCTATGTTTTGCATCTCTAGGGTATTTTTTTTAGTGGGTGAGGGGGTAAAATGGCTCTTTTCATAGTAAAGGTTGCCGACCCCTGTAGTAGACAATCGGCAAGCCCGTAAAAGAATCCGGCAGTGACTTGAGATGGTAAAGCATGAGCTGCTGGAGACGTACCTGTCCCGTCTTTGTCTCCGGTCATTTCTTTCATGTCTTGTTGTGAGCTCGGCAGTTCTTCAAGCCACATATGAACTCTGGTGACCATGGTAGAGACCACGTCTCTCTTCAGCAGCTGGATGAATATTCAAACTTTCAGGACCTAATCATTTTTGCAAATAAACAAAAACAGTTACCTTCTCTGCCAGTTTGGCCTTGGGTTTGTTGTTGTGCAGGTAAGCTCGGCTGTGGATGGTTCCTTTGACTGACAGGCTGCCTCCGCATGGCTGGACTGTATTTGGTAAGCTGTGCTCTTCCTGTCATGCAGAAAGATCCAGACAATAATCCTACATCTGGGTATCTTTTCATCCGACAGTATAGAGTCCTAGCTACTCTGTGTTTGTGTCTTACCGGAGCCATGAGCAGCTTAGCGCCAAACATCTGTCTCATGTTCCTCTTCTGCAAAATTCATATCAAGATGTTAGTCACAACTAACATTGACAACACTACTTGGCTTGCCTTTCATTGTCACTGTCATGGAGCAGGGACATTAGAGGAAAAATAATAAATATGGTGTATTTACGGCATATTGTTATTATTACTGTTATTGTACAAAGACCAGGCCTCCTCCAAATACTATGCAGGAAGGATGGGTCAACACAGTATAGTCCTAGAAGTTACTGAATTACATCAGGTCATGAAATAACACCCCTATAGTGATCTTTATCCTTCTATTACCCAATACAGTAGACATAAGAAGGGAAATAAGACATTTAAGACAGTAGAAAAAACCTGTTTACTACCTTGTAAATATACTTTTTAACATTATTAGAGCCCTCTAGACATGAAATAGCACCCCTATAGTCACCTTTACCCTCGTATTATCCAATATAGTAGACACAATGAAGGAAAATAAGACATATAAGACATTAAAAAACTGTTTACCACCTTGTAAATATACTTAACATTATTAGAGCCCCCTAACCATGAAATAACACCCATATAGTCACATTTGGCCTCCTATTCACCAACATAGTAGATATAAGAAGGGAAAATAAGACATATAAGACATTAAAAAACTGTTAACCACCTTCTAAATATACTTTAACATTATTAGAGCCCCCTAGACATAAAATAACACCCCTACAGTCACCTTTACCTTTCCATTACCCAACAAGACATAATAAAGGAAAATAAGACATATAAGGCATTCAAAAAACTGTTTACCACGTTTTAACATTATTAGAGTCCTCTAGATATAAAATAACCCCCCATGTGGTTGTTCTTGTTATACTTCATAGTACTGTGAGTGAGGGAGCAGGTTGGTTTGATGACCTCTTGTATTATCAGCATCTCAGTTACTCACAATGCTTTGGTCTGGGTAGGCAATAGGGAGAATCTACTGCACAACTGTTTTACTCAAGAAAAGGATTGGAATTATCCAGAAAAACACTTGTGGACTATGATTAAAAGTGAGATGTTTAGTCAGTGTGAGTCCAACCTGTCCTGTTGTGAGTTCTGCATCCTGTGGCAGCTGCGTGCCGTCTATCAGACAGATTGAATTCTCTATCTGCCGCGCCCACACTTTCACTGCCTCCTGAAACAAGGACGGCCTTCAGAATATGTGCATGTACGCAGGGTCTTCCTAGAAAACACAATACCTTCAGGCACTTCGCCATGCTCTGCGAACAGATGCTGCTGCTGTCTGGGAGCGGAAGCAGTAGGTCCACATTTACAGAGCAAGTCATCAGGGACCAGGAGGAACATACGCCGAGCTGGTACTTCCAATCAGCCGGTTTGGCCGTACTCTGGAAAACCATCACAGAAAGCCCAAAATATAATAACCACAATAACAACACAACCACCAAAGCTTCTCACACGGGGACCACCTGGACTGCTGCAGAAGAGACTCACCTTAGGATCTCTGCTGTCAAAGGTTCTGCACACAAATCTGATGAAAGAAGCGTTAAAGAAGATGTGCAACGACTACGTGAGCAGTGAGTTCAGCAGGAGCTCAAGGATACTTTCTGCTTTTGGGGTTGATGTGCAGCGTGACGCAGTCCGTGACATCATCATCGACGGGCTTCCACACATGCTCAGAAGATATAAGACTGTGCACCGTGAACACCAGCTACACACAAACAAAGCACATGTAATTATTGGTAAGAAAGTGGCTAACTTTTCCAATGGGATGGCAGCCTCTGCACACATTGCCACCAAATCTTCACCCAACTAATGACTGTGTCAAAAATCTTTACCGGGATACACGAACATAAAATATATAGGCCAACCCTATTGAAAATATATTTCCATGAGCGCCATATCATATTTTGGAACATTAAGAAAGACCAATAATTGTCAAATATAATACATACAAGTGAATGGCTTAAAATGGATAAGAATTTTGAACATAATTTTTTATATAAAAAATATATATAATAAATTCTAATATAAAAAATATATATATATAAAGTAATAATATCACAACGAGAAATAGCTTATTTTTGCTGACATTTTAAAGTAAAACATTACAGAAATCTGTCTTTATATAAATATATATACTATATATATATATTCACATAGACAGATTTCTGTAATGTTTTACTTTAAAATGTCTTTAAATATATATATATATTCACATAAAGACAGATTTCTGTAATGTTTTACTTTAAAATGTCTGACATTTAAAGTTTTTTTTTTACATAAATTTAAAATATAAATTAAAATATACATTTTAAATATATAATAATATAAATATATTTACATAAAGACAGATTTATGTAATGTTTTACTTTTAAATGTCAGCAAAAATAAGCTATTTCTCGTTGTGATATTATTACTTTATTCTTATAATATTATAACCAACCTAACATAAAAAAATACTACTTTGTTTCTCATAATAGGGTAAACACAAATTAGGGTACTACATAGTAAATTTGGGTACTACTAGCAATGGATACCTTTCTCACCTTGGTAAAGATAAAGAGTATGTGTATTGCTGGGTTAGCTTTTGACAAGAAAAAGTCACAAATAGGAAAATAAACTGGGTTGTGTTTTGTTGCTGACGGTAAACCGACTCTAGACCGCTAGCCCCAATTAAGTGTTTTAAAATCGCCCCCACCTGCCGAAGTGAAGCTAGTGCATCCTTGGTGTCTGCGTCGTTGATGACAAAGACTCCCAACACGGACAAGCCCCCAGGCAACATCCTGGACACCTAAACAAAAACAAGAAGAAGCCGTTCCTCCACATACAGGTATATTTGAGACTCAGTCGGTGTGCTATGTGTCACACCTGTCGGGCATGCTCGCTGATCCACTCCTTGTCCAAAGACTTCCCAACACCAACAAGGCCTTCGTGTCTCGAAGGAGTCCGGCATGCCATGACAACAAAATCCCTTAGAGGTGAGCTCTGAAATGTCAATAATCAAGGAATGACTTGGTTGCAGCGTGCTCCTGGAACATTGTTGGCACATCCGGCTCGTCCTAACTTCCCCTGAGCTGACTTGGACACAAACATTCACTTTCCCACGAAGACATTTGGCGTGCTAGTTGTACCAAAACATGGAGCACACAAAAAAAACTCATCAGCCACCTGTTTTTGAAAGGGTTTGCCAGAGACCTCCATGGCCTCACACTGGCTGCTTGGAGAGTGTGCCCGAATACAGTGCACCTTGCTGGGCCACAGCAGGTGGCTCTTCCCCCTCTATACTCTGCTTGCCCTGATAGTAGTCATGTCATGATATTTCATTAGGACTAACCTCCTGCAACTACACTTATAAAAGTAGATCTAAGAAAGTTATATTGGTCATGAGAAGCTGAACGTTATCAGCATCAGTTTGAAGAAGATATTGTGCATCTCTAGAAGAAAAATGAAAGCAATTCAAGTTTATTTTGAGGTATTTACAACAAGCAAATGGTGCTGGTGGAATTTCACTTGGCAACTGGCACATTTATGATCCAAGATTACAATGTAGTACTGTGATGCATGCAGTACATACAATCAGAGACGTTTAGACATGAACCGACCTGTCCAATGAGCAGACCTGTGATGTTGTCTGCTTGCTGATCACATAGTTTGGTCAGATATACCTCCACGGTATCGTCTACTGTGTAACCGCGGCCCATGTTGCCTGATGGTGAAAACAAAAGATGCATTCCATGACTAGAAGAAGTACACATCTATTCAATGTTTCTCACTGTGAGGCTGCAATAGAATAATGAGTGAGGAATGCGCACAAGACAAAAAATAAAACATAAGGTTGCCAAAAGCTGACTTAGGTGGACTTGACTGTAAGTGAATAAATGAAACCTTACGAAACCTAGCTTTGGAATCAAACAGAATCAGGGCTGTATGTTAAACTTCAGCAAGTAGGTAAATTATATTAGCTTACAATAGACGGTCACGGGAACGTCTTTGAACAATGACCAATCAATATTCTGTGTCGAAAATGCATGCGATATGCAGCATACATGCACAAATATACATAAAAAGACACAAGGGACTGACAGCGATCTTTACAGGTAGTGGTGGGTCATCAGAAGAATAAAAACGTCACTTACCATAATGCTTTGCTGTACATGTAGACTTCCGTCGCATGTACTTGTCGTAATTTCTCCTGCTAAGTTTTTGCTTCAAGATAAAAGAAACATAATGAAAAATAGCGACTTGTTTTTAAGCATAATAACGCAGCATAATACAGTTTACATATTTAAATCCTCCTCACAGGCCGTAACAACATAGATACCACAGATCATGCTGCATGGTATCCCGAGGAGTTATCTTTGTCTTATTTTGAAAGTATATCCTTGACTTCCTGTTGATCCATGCTCAAAGATTACACTTTCACAGACAATCCTCTATTGGTATCGGTGCGTTATACGCAAGACACGCTTATTTCGGCAGCGCTGGCGTAAAGCAGTGTAATAAGTTTGTGCTGGAATAGTTGGAGAGATGGCGGTCGTCCTGCTACAGGCCCTGGAGCGGACGGAGCTGAACAAACTCCCCAAAGGCGTCCAAAATAAGCTGGAGAAGTTTGTAACGGAGCTACAGAATGCTAACGAGGCGCTCAAGACTCAGCAGGAGCGATTCAAAGCTGATAGTGGTGCGTGGGTGACACAGACACACACCAAGTTTACTCTATGTGTTTTTACATACGTTATATTTTAATGTTATATATTTGTTATCTGATGAATAAACTCAACCATGTGAAACGTTGCTACTGCCGGCTAACGTTAGCTACGTTGCTAACTTTGGCGGACTTATTGCACCAGAAGAAGAAAGCACGTTACATCAGTGAAAAGGTTCTGTGTGAATTGTCGTGTTAGGTTTGTGACTTGTCATGTCGAGTAACTAGAACTTAGAGCATGATTGATGCCATTGGGAATTGTTGTCTTTGGCCTACAGAGCAGCAGTACTTTGACATTGAGAAGAAACTGGGGGAGAGTCAGGAGCAGATGGTGTCCGCCACTAAAGATCTGCAGACAGTCAAAGAGGAAAATAAAAGACTACGTGAGTTTTCAGCAGTGCTACTGAATGGAGTTGTTCTACTGTACATTATATGTCTTATGCTTTCATTGTGCAGATGAAGAGCTTAGTACTCTAAAGGGCATAGATGGAGACACCCCTGAAGATAAAGTCCCACCGCAGGTAAACATGCACATGAGCCAAGGTTATTGAATGATCATCTAAACAGCTGCCTGTGTCTGTATGAATGCAGCAGGCCAAAGCCAGGTATGAGCTTGAGGCAGAAAAAAGAGAATTGGCGAGGACGCTGGAGAAGAGAACTCAAGAGGTGGACAACCTCACTGGTAAGACGGGAAAAATCACCCTGAACAATTCTGCACCAAAATACTTTCAGCTTTTTCTTTTTGTGTATGTATACAAATGTGTTCATTTTGTGCATTTCCAGAGGATGTAAAGTGTCTGAATGAGAAACTGATGGAGACCAACAAGGTCAAGGTAGAGCTGCAGTTAAAAGTGGATGAGTTGCAGTCCTCTGAGGCGTCTGTGCAGGTATACACTGTGGTATACACCTGTGTCAAAAGGAGTTTTATACCGGGGCCTCTCATTATAATAGATAAATCCCTTCATAGAGCAGGTGTGTAATTATGAGCCCTTGATAAATTGGCATATATATGTATTAAGGGTGTGGAAAATAGTCAATATTAATAGATACATCGATGCGCATGTGCACAATGCGAGTGCATCACCTCATTCACTGGGTACGGATGCAATTGAAGGGTGAAATCGAGATTCATCACGATGCGTTCGTGGGTATCGGTAAAATCCGATTCATGCGCCGTTTTATTAATGTTCAACTTCACCCCATATGCTGTTCCCGAGGTGCAATGATTGCACCATCATTATGTCACGTTTTGTATTGAATACGGACGGAAGCCGTGAGGCACCTACAACTACTAGTAAAACAGCATGGATGTTCGCACGCAAGCAGCAGCGAGGAAGTTTTAACCCTCCCGCAACGTTTAAATGGTATGTTTGGAAACAGTACGGATCCAGGAGCCATCCCTGCAACAAGTGCCCCAAGGATTCATGATAATTTGTAGCACAATTATTGACCAGCAAAATGTGTTGTGGTATCAGGCCTACTTATGACATGCACTGTAATATATGAGGGATTTTCTCATCATGAGGTGCAATGATTACACCAATGCACATGCAGGTGTGCTATCTTACCTGGATGCATCACAGGTTGGTGTTTAATGGTCAGGAACTGTTCTCCTTCCGAGACAGATGCACTTTATTCAGCCAATGTACAGCTTCCAGGCTCCTGACATGACATCACGTGGTGCATGCTTTCACGCAAAGACACTATTAGGAGTAGAATATTAAGACTTCATGTCCTGGTTGTGCGTGTTCTTGTAGCACCGGGAGAAACGCATGGAGCAGGAAAAGGAGCTCTTGGATAAGAAAATGGTGTGGTTATCGGCAGAGCTGAAGACCAAAACGGAGGAACTGCTTAACACCAACAGAGAAACGGGCAAAGAGATTCTGGAGCTGCAGGGTAGTCTGAAGAGCAAGACTGAGCAGGTAACACACAAGTGTGGCGTAAGTCCGTAAAGTACATTAGTACATGCTGGGCTCTCTACTTTCTTCTCACATGGATTTCATTTCTAGTAGCAATGATCTTATCTAATTCTGATTGGATTTGACTCTTCCTCTCTTCACACACTGATGATGTTTTAGATATTATGCTACAATCAATCAGCCACTGATTAATATTGGCCCAATATTTCCCATATTGGGCATATGCCAGTAAATGCCCGTCAAAGCCCATAACAACATACAGTGTAATGACTCAGATGTCTTTTTTTTTTTTTAATCTACTTTTGGATTTTTGCAAATATACACAGAAGTATTCCTGGCTTTCCATTCCAACCGCCATCGCCAACGTTATGGTATCATTTGTCATATGAAACGTTGCTGATGAAGATTAAGAATGCATCATTACCATGCTACTGCAGACATCTGCTTTTCTTGTGTTTATAACGTGTAAAACATATTCCATAAAATGATTTCTCGCCAATAGTTGACCAGACTGGAAAGTCAGCTCAGTTCTCTGAAGCAGGCCAGTGAAAGCAAGCAACAAATAGCTGAAGACCTCAACAAGAAACTGAAACAGGTAGGTCAACATACAGTATACCGTGTATGCACCAGTGGAGCTTACTACACCGGAAGTCCGAGGTAGACGCAGGACCCCCTGTGTCCATGTAGCGTGTGCTGGAATACTACTACTATACTACTATACTACGCTACTGCTGGAAGCGTGGAATACTGTCCTCAATGTATGAAGCGACGGTTGATATGATGTCCTCTGCATGGCTTCCAGGCAAAGGATGAGCTGAGCAGCATGGAGGAGAAATACCGGAATGAGCTCAATGCTCATGTCAAGTTGTCTTCTCTCTACAAGGTCAGACCTCTCACAAGCTACATTCTCTGCTTCTCTGTGTGGAGTTTGCATGTTCTCCCCGTTCATGCGTGGGTTTTCTCCGGGTACTCCCCCCTTCCAAAAACATGCTAGGTTAATTGGCGATTCCAAATTGTCCATAGGTATGAATGTGAGTGTGAATGGTTGTTTGTCTATATGTGCCCTGTGATTGGCTGGCCACCAGTCTAGGGTGTACCCAGCCTCTCACCCGAAGACAGCTGGGATAGGCTCCAGCACACCTGTGACCCTTGTGAGGATAAGCGGTAGAAAATGAATGAATGAATGAACATGCATTTGAAAAGGTGACATGATTTCTTACTCCACATCAAAAGTTGTCCGGTGCTGGATTCCAGTGATGCATGTCATGGATTGCATCCCCATCGCTTATTTGTCTTTACTCTAACTTTCCAGGGAGTGGCATCAGACTTGGAGACTAAGAATGAGGAACTGAGCAGAGCCGTCGAAGAGCTCAGCAAGCTGGTTAAAAGCACTACGGAAGGTACGCTAATTCTCCTCTTGCAGTACATGGACGCTTATTGTCTCCATCAGCATGGCGGAGGGGTGTCACGTGACCAGATTTGTCATTTGGAGGAAAGCTGAGGTGAGAACGGGGTAGCCACAAGCCAGTCAGGCGTGTGCGGAGTTTGGCAGGAGTTGAGACAGGGTCTGGATGGTCAGGAGGTGCTTCCAGACGACTGGACAACTACAGCAAATGTGATCAGGGAGGCGAGTAGGAATGTACTTGGTGTGTCATCTGGAAAGAAAGCAGACAAAGAGACTTGGCGGTGGAATGAGGAGGTGCAGAGGTGTGTACAGCGAAAAAGGTTAGCTAAGAAGAAGTGGGACATCGAGAGGACTGAAGAGATTAGACAGGAGTACAGAGAGATGAATCGTAAGGTGAAAGTAGAGTTGCATGAGCGGAGTGGCCCTCTGTTCTCCTCTCTGGTCCTCCTGACCCCTTGGGGCGGCACCATGAAGGTGTAACCATTAGTTGGCTTCATAACACTCCTCGTACGTGGAGGAGATACGTGTTGGCAGCATGTAGGGGTGTGCATTAAGAGAAGGACAGGACGTGTTTCTTGCATCATGAAATACAAGCGTGTCATGAAGGTGACCAGCCCCCCCCCACCCCCCCGGAGGATCTCCACCTCTGATTGTGAAGCAAACACACTAGTACCACCTGCCTTCCTGGTCAAACACGCACAGGTGTCCAAAGTGTGGAACATAGTTCATTGATACATTCATAAAATAATAATAATAATAATAAGTGGAGAAATAAATAATTGGAGAAAGTCCATGTCACTAACACCAATCCCGCCACTTTATTATTATTATCTTCTCATAACAGTGGTTTTTCTATATTATGCAATACAAGTACAAATGGTGACTATGGGCGTGTTATTTCCTGTCTAGAGGGGTCTAATTAAAAGACAGATTTAGAAGGTGGTAGCCAGGTTTTTGGTCAAATTTTCTTGTATTACGTCTACTATATTATGTAATACGAGTGTAATGGTGACTGTAGGGGTGTTATTTCATGTCGAGAGGGCTCTAATGATGTTAAAAAATCTATTGAGAAGGTGGTAGCCAGGTTTTTGGTCTTATTTTCTTGTATTACGGCGACTATATTATGCAATATGAGTGTCATGGTGACTGTAGGGGTGTTATTTCATGTCTAGAGGGTTCTAATGATGTTAAAAGATCTATATAGAAGGTGGTAAATGTGCTCCAACAACAGAGATATATCAGTTGCACTTTCATTTTGTTTGTGTGCCATACACACTGTCTGTGTGTGCTTCAAAATCATCTGTGATTTGTTTTGTACTTGCAGCCAACAAAATGTTGGAAAAGAAGGCGTCTGATGCAGAGGAACTGAAGAGCCAGGTAGAAGCGGAGCTTGGCGAGAAGATCAAGAAAATGGAGAAAGAGCTGGAGAACTCTTCCGTGAAGGCTTCTGGCAGACATTGCTGTAAGATGAAATGGTGACTTTCTCTGAGTCTCTTATGGCTGCAGGCTAAAATCGTTAGTTTGCTACAGGTGTGCCTTCTTTGACGGAGGAGCAGCTGGCGTCCATGTGTCCGTCTGCAGCGGCCATCGCCGCCATTGTCAAGCCTGGCATGAAGTTCTTTGATGTGAGTTGAACACAACAGACCTTCGTACATTCATAATCTCTTGTCAGATATACGTACAATAGTCCGCTCAATGTCCACTGGCGGCCCAGGGGCCACATCCGGGCCCCCAGACTAAAATGACCAAACTGAGGATAGAGCCTAAGACATGAATTGGATGTACAGATTAGGATGAGATGATGCTGCCTGTGTATGAATGGAATTATTTCACACCTCCACACATTCCCCTTTCCTTTTTTTAGCTGTACAACGCGTACTCCGAGTGTCAGACTCAGCTGCAGCTGGAGAAGCAGGAGACCAGAAGGGTGAGCAAAGTGTTGGATGACATCGTCCAGGAGGTGGAATCCAAAGCGCCCGTCCTCAGACGTCAGAGAGAAGAGTACGAGAACATGCAGAATTCCATGGCCTCCCTGTGGAACAAACTAGAGCAGGCTCAAACGGTCTGCACCCACCTTTTTTTAAAGATGGAAATAAAGCAGAAGAACTTGTGGTAACATGCCTTCTATACAACATGTCTGCCATTTTTAGGAGCTCTACAGTTTACAGAAAGACAAAGACGAGGCCAAGCAGCTTTGTGACAACTTGGAGAAGGACAAGCTGAGGACAGAAAGACTTCTGGAGGATACATCTACACAAGTACTGTGAATGTAGCCACCACATACATCAACATCCTTATTGTCACTTGGTTAACAATATCGGCAGTTCCGCACCTCTTTGTAGCTTTATAGAAACACCAATCAACTGGATCAGGGAAAATAGAATTACATAGCTGTTGGAGACAAGATCTCACAAGATCTGTCACTCAGGACAGGAAGTCCCACACACAGCAGACATGCTTGTTCTGGAGCTGATCGGCGATTTAAAGCAAGTATCAACCGAGGTCGATACCGTCCTTTTTCCACTGATATCGGCTGATACCGATCTGTGGCTGATCGATCGGAGCACCCTGAATGACGACCTGCCCACCGCACACACGACGGCCCGACCGCCTGCCTGCCTGCCTACCGCACACATGACTACCCGACCACCTGACTACCTGCCTGCTTGCCTACCACACACATGACTACCTGACTACCTGCATTCCCACCTCACACATGATAGCCTACCTGCCTACCCTTCCATAATGCAACTCCACAGAACCAAGGATACATTACGTTTGGATACATTACTCTGTCCCCTGGCAAAGTCCTGCCTTCCTGGTGAACCAAGACAGTCTGGCGGGCGTGTGTGACAACCCTAATAAGCATATATACCGTACACTGGCTAGTAAATATAGCAGTGCAAATTAATTCAGTGCTATGCCCAATACAGTAAAAGTACACTTTTTGGAGTGGCCTTTTATTGTGGCCAGCCTAAGGCTCAACTAAATAAAAAAAAAAAAACCTAGTGTGATCATTTTGAATTGAATGATGGGTAAAACATGGTAAGCAGTATAGGAAAAAGTTGTCATTAATCTTCTGAAAAAATGTTCACACTGTGGTTGTACTCCTGTCCAGGTGTGTACACTCCTGGTTGAGTTAGAGGAAGCGAGGGGCAATCAGGTGACCAAAGACGACGGCGGCTCAGCCGACATTTCCAGCACCTCTGAGGTCATCAGGCCGCAGCAGCTTTCCTTCCGCAGTGTAGAAGAGCTCCAGAGGCAAAACCAAAGTCTGCTGGAAAGGCTGAGGAAATTGGAGGATGAGAAGAGCAGGCAGCAAACCCATATAACTTCAGCACGGTAATATGCTATTACCAGTACTCTTTCATTTCTTTTTATTTGAATGATACATACAGCTATAACTGACTATCACAGTATGGCCTGCTTGTCAAGAGCCCCGTTGGAACCTATGAAACTGTTTTATTCAAGTGCTGACCAACTTTTGTTTGGAATGGAATATCCTCCCTCTTCTCAGAACAATACACGTTGAAGGCTGTTGGGAATGGAATATCATCCCTCTTCTCAGAACAATACACGTTGAAGGCTGTTGAGAATGGAATATCTTCCATCTTCTCTGAACAATACATGTTGAAGGCTGTTAGAATGGAATATCCTCCATCTTCTCTAAACAATACATGTTGAAGGCTGTTAGGAATGGAATATCTTCCATCTTATCAGAACAATACACGTTGAAGGGTGTTAGGAATGGAGTATCGTCCCTCTTCTATGAACAATGCATGTTGAAGGCTGTTATGAATGGAATATCTTCCCTCTTCTCTGAACAATACATGTTGAAGGCTGTTAGGAATGGAATATCTTCCATCTTCTCAGAACAATCCACGTTGAAGGGTGTTGGGAATGGAATATCTTCCATCTTCTCAGAACAATACATGTTGAAGGCTGTTAGGAATGGAATATCTTCCATCTTCTCTGAACAATATACGTTGAAGGCTGTTAGGAATGGAGTATCGTCCCTCTTCTCTGAACAATGCATGTTGAAGGCTGTTAGGAATGGAATATCTTCCCTCTTCTCTGAACAATACATGTTGAAGGCTGTTAGGAATGGGATGTCGTCCCTCTTCTCTGAACAAAACATGGTGAAGGCTGTTAGGAATGAAATATTTCACATTTTCTCTGAACACAGGTTGAATGAAGACTTTTTGAGAACAGTGGGAATATATTGAGCTTCAGCTTAACCTGAACGGTAAACATTATCCCATCTGTTAACATCCAGTTTGTCCGAGTTGGAGACCAGTGTGAATAAACTGGAGGCGGAGGTGGCGCAGCTGAGAGAGCAGAAGAACCAACAGAAACAACTTGCTGATTCCAGTGCCAGACAGAGGGACATGTACAAAGCCTTGCTCACACACAGCACTGGCTTCATCCTGCCCCCTCAAGGTAACACTAACACCATTATAGGCTTTATTCTTACTTAAAGGGGACCTGCAATGCTCATTTTCTACCCTTTGTATTGAGCTGTGGATTAAGGATCAACGATACATCGGCCGGCCGATATTTGCGTTCTTTACTTGAATCAGTATCAGCGCTCTCTCCGAGCACGCACGCACACACACACACACACAGAGAATGAATTGAAGCAGCCGTGTCTGCTATCAGAGGTCTTTATCGTACACAACACGAACTTTAATGATGAGAGAAATGTTTTATATATCGTACTAAATTGTGTCAGTGTGATGTGTTTGCGTGGTGGTGGTGGTGGGGGGGGGTCTCACTGCAGAGGAGCAGTCATCACATCGATGCTATATAAAACTTAAACTACGACAGAAATGTTTTGCACATGGTTGGATATTTATTCCTTTTAAAGTTGATAATGCCGTTTAAATGTGCATTTAAGAAAGCTGAATCCTACTGTGTTCAGTGTTTACATTTCAATAAATATTTCTTTAAACTTGAGACCTGTAATATTTATCATTGTCATATTTTTCATGTAAATTGAGGGCTCAAAAGCGATATCGGCCCAAGCAAAATCGGCCATCAGCTAAGGGTGATGGAAAAAAAATCGGCCCGAAAAAAAATCGGTCGATCCCTACTGTTGATTCCTATAGAGCAGCTACACACAATAAGCCACACAGAAAACTTTCCAGATCTTCCAGAATCTGCACCAATTCCAGCTGTATTCCCATGGAATTGTCGAAATTTGTGGACACATTGGAAAAAAACCCACATTATATTATAGTAATTGTGAGAAACGGAACAAAACAAAAAATACAGCTTGCAAAAAGAGAATAAAGTCAAAATATATGAATAAAGTCATAACATTACAAGAAAAAGTAAATGTACATGTGGAAATATTTGGAAAAATAAAAAAGAAGAGAAAAAGGGGAGAAAAAGTGTCACTAATGATAATGTATGCTAATAATAATAATGCTATAGAAATTGGAAAGTATAACTGCATGGCTTCACAAAATGTCAAATATCAAAGTGGCCCATCCAGGTTTGGCTTTTCCGTATTTGGAAGCCCCTGCATTAGTCCATAAAGCTGACGTTTCTGTCTTTGTTTTAAATGGATTTCAACAGGTCCAGACTCTACTCACCCTGCACCCGGTCGGCCGCCAGCCCCAGTCACACGTTCCACCCCTCAAAGAGCTGCTGCTGCAGAGTCGGCTCAGACCGCTCAGGCCAAAGCTGCTCTAAAGCAGGTACAAACACAAATCAGACTGGGGGGGAAAGTAGCTATCTGGCATCTCATTTGGCTACTATATGAATAAGGGCACAGCCACCTGAAAACAGGTGATCTTGTAAATAATGCAGTATACTGATTAGACGCTCACAGTCCGATGCATGTTTTGAATCTTCTTTCTAACGGCAGTACTGACTTTGTATCTTGGCAATAACGGGCATTTCCTCCCCAACCCAGCTAAGTGACTCCTTCACCTTGTATAAGAAAGAAAAGGCAGAGAACGACAGGATGTTGAATGACTCGCATGACAGACTGGAAAGGCAGCTGACTGAGGTCCGCGCCACTAACGCCAAACTCACTTCTCAGCTGGAGTTTAGCAACAAAAGGTTTGACCAAAATCAAATCGCCATATGCAGTATGTCATATACAGCGCTGGGAAAAAGTCTTGGCCCCCTTCATTATTTTTTTTCATGTTTCATGTCACACTGAAATGTGTCAGGTCATCAAGCAAATGTAGCTATTAGTCAATGACAACACAACTCAGCACTTGAAATGAAACGTTTTCATTATGAGGGGAGAAAAAGCTACATGGCCCTGTGTGAGAAAGTGATTTCCCCCCATTAAAACATAATTATCACTGTGGAAAGGGTTATAAAGCCATTTCTAAAGCTTTGGGACTCCAGCCAACCACATTGAGTCATTATCCACAAATGTTGAAAACATGGAACAGTCGTGAATTGGCTTGCCGGCCAACCAAAATGACCCCAAGAGCGCAGCCACCACTCATCCAAGAGAGGTCACAAAAGACCCCACAACAACATCCAAAGAGGTGCAGGCCTCCTTTGCCTCAGTTAAGGTCAGTGTTCATGACTCTATGAAAGATGCCGGGCAAAAACCAGCTCCAAGACCAAAACTGCTGAACACAAAGAACATTAAGGCTGGTCTCCATTTTGCCAGAAACATCTTGATGATGTCCAAGACCTTTGGGAAAATACTCTATGGTCTGATGAGACAACAGTTTTTGGAGGGTGTGTGTCCCAATCATCTGGCATTTGAGAAAAATAAGAGTCAAATACGCTGGTGGTAGTGTGACGGTCTGGGTTTGGTGCTGTGATAAATGGAAGCATGAATTGTGCTGAAGGAGGATGTCCGGCCAAGCTCTTTTCCACACCACGGTGTATGATATGTTGGAAAGCTATCCGCTCTTTTATGTCATGTTTTCTTTTTTTTTTGCTCAATGTCAAACGTTTCTCTGGATGTTTTTCTTCTGTCAGGTATGAAATGCTCCAAGAGACTGTAACGGCCTTCCGTCGAGAGGTCGTCACACTGCAGGAAAGGAACCAAAAGATGGCTTCAACATCCCAGCAACATGAGCACATTATTCACACCATGAGCCAGGACTTGCGACAAACGAATGAAAAACTTGCACTCGAGGAGGTGAGGACGCGCACCAACACGGATAGATGGAATACGTAGCAGCGTTGACACAAATGTTCTGATGCTGCATTGCATTCATTGACTGTTTGAGGCACACAACCCGTTTGGGTTTTCTTCATTGTCTGTAGGTGCGCGTGGAGAACTTGAGGAAAGAGAGAGACATGTTAAAACAAGCAGAGAGTCGACTGAATGGAGAGAAGGAGTCCATGCTGGCAGAGCAACGTAACCAGAACCTGCTGCTCACCAACCTCAAGACCATTCAGGTGCTCTTAGCGGGCAACGCTGTCAATGCATACCCAAGTCATTTACATCCACTATGCACCATGTTCCTGTTTGCTCTCTGATCTAATGAAGAAACCATCGTAATGACAATCGTTACAATGTAGAAAATCCGCCACTGTCTGTGTTACAAATTGCTACGGCATACTGTGGAGTAATACAGCATAAACGGTGCTGCTGGCTATATGTGGTGCTGTCAACAGTCCTCCTCTCTTATGTTGATATAGTTAACTATGGAGCGTACAGACACACAAGCACGCCAGAGACTAAGCAATAAGATACAGCAGCTGGAAACCGAACTGGCCTCGATGAAGACTCGGCTGGACCAGGAAGTAACTCGGAGACATTCACTTGGACGTATCATGGACGTATGTGACACATATCTTAATATTTCAACATTAATATTTTATTTATTTAGGATTTAATTTGAATTTGAATAATTTTGTTAACTCCATTCTTGAAAAATTATAACTTTTTCCCTCACTATATGCTGGCTTTAGTCTCCTCATATTTCAGGTTAATTCTGCTTTTTATTTTATTTCCTTGAGGGCTGTTGTTAGATTTTTGCTGGAGTTTAGCAACAAAAGGTTTGACCAAAATCAAATCGCCATATGCAGTATGTCATATACAGTGCTGGGAAAAAGTCTTAGCAATTAGTCAATGACAACACAACTCAACACTTGAAATGAAACTTCATTATGAAGGGAGAAAAAGCTACATGGCCCTGTGTGAGAAAGTGATTTGCCCCCATTAAAACTATCACTGTGGAAAGGGTTATAAAGCCATTTCTAAAGCTTTGGGACTACAGCCAACCACATTGAGAGCCATTATCCACAAATGTTGAAAACATGGAACAGTGGTGAAGACTCGGCTGGAGCAGGAAGTAACTCGGAGACATTCACTTGGACGTATCATGGACATATGTGACACATATCTTAATATTTCTACATTAATATTTTATTTATTTAGGATTTAATTTTAATTTGAATAATTTTGTTAACTCCATTCTTCAAAAATCTGAACTTTTTCCTCACTGTATGATGGCTTTATTCTCCTCATATTTCAGGTTAATTCTGCTTTTTCTTTTCTTCAGGACTGTTAGATTTTTGCAGACACACGAGATGATGAATAAATGTTATAGATGTCGCGCCTGGTGTGGAACAAGTGTAATGGACGGCAGCTTCACTGATGTCTCTCCTCTATCCATGTGAACGTTTAGGCTCAGTTGGTAGAGGCTAAGAAGCAACTTGAAGCCCAGAACACCTTGCAGCAGAAGACAAGGGAGTTGTTAAAGAACTCTGAACAGCAGATGGCTGCTTTGAAAGCTCAGCTAGCCTCTACGTCATCGACGGAGGCCGCTACCACCCCCGTAACCAGAGCAGCAGCACTCCGAACGCCCGTCCGAGGTCTCCCATCATTTCATTTCATTTGCTGCTATTCCATGCTGCACTGTAACTAATGCCCCGCTTCCCCCCGCTCCTGTCCAGTGCGCTCTCCAGTGCAGACCCAACAGCAGCCTGGCCCATCAGAGCAGGAGCTCGCAGAGGTCAAAGGTCATCTGCGTACGGCTGAGGAACAGAACACCAAGCTAGCAGAACAGCTAGCTAATGCTAATGCAACTGTCGAGCAGTACAGGGCCGTGGTACTGACTCTGGAAGACAGTCTGAAGAAAGAGAAGGAGGTACACAGTCAGTGTCATTCCACGGCATGATAGACATGCACGCACATTGATCACTTTTGCTGATGTCCTCCCTTAGCAACGCTCTCCTCTGGAGATGAGGCTGAAGGAGTCTGAGGAGATCCAGAAGCAACTAGAGGAAAGAATATTGGAGGTGGAGAAACAGAATCAACAAGAGCAAGAAGATAGGAGGAAGGCTTTGGACGCAGTGGAGAAACAGGTAGACCGTGTGTGTGTGTGTGTGTGTGTGTGTGTGTGTGTGTGTGTGTTTGTGTGTGAACGTGTGGGGAAACTAAAGGAAGAACGTCTGTACTCGCAGGCAGTGAAGGGTTCGGGTTATATGGAGCAGGTTTATGTTGCATATTTCCTGAACGTCCTGCGCGAGCAGGGCATCCAGACCCCCGAAGGTTGGTCGTTTGGTCCTCGCTCCCTCCACATAGATAAGATATGCCTTTATTCGTCCCTCAGTGGGGAAATTTGAATTGCACAGCAGCAAGAGGACAGAATCAGTTAAGCAGTACAAAATACACAATGTAGAAAAATAAACAATATAAACAACCCAAGTATTAACAAAATCAACAGTTTTTTCCCAGAGTTATATACAATACAGTATGTAGATAATATGAAACGAGATGAGATATATGACCAGTCTATACACTGAGATCTTGCTAGTGAGTTAATATGAGGCATTATGGAAATACTTCACATATAACTTAGTATATTGCATTTAGAGCCCTTAGTATTGAACATGGAGGTTGATCAGATATTGCACAGTGAACGGGGTCTGGAGTAACTATACTGACTATAAAAGCAAGTATTACACAGATGTTGTACAGCCTGACAGCTGCAGGAAGAAAGGACCTGCGATATCGCTCCTTCACACACTTGGGGTGAAGCAAACTATCGCTGAAGGAGCTCTCTAGTGCTGTCAAAGTGTCCTGCAGGTCACTGTTGCTGTGTCCCCTGGCAAGATGCTTCACTGGGCTGGCCTCCAGTGCCGCCCACACTGGAGTATGAATGAGTGAATGTTTGGTGGTGGTAGGACAAGAATGGGCTGCCATGTTTTCATCAGTCTACCCCAGAACAGCTGTAGCTCCACATGTAGATAACCACCACCAGTGTGCAAATGAATAATGGCTTCACTTCCCTGGGAAACACTTGGAAGTGCTATATAAAATCCTATTATTATCATCTTCAGCACAATGAATTGTGGATTTGAAAGCGTGGCTCCTTCCTCTCCGTTTCAGGTGAATGAGTTGCAGCGCAGTCTGAAAGCAAGCCAAACAGAGCAGCAGGAGGCGCTAGAGAGAGCTGCAAAGGCTGTCACGGTGGAGCAGAAGGCCATACAGGAGAGCCTGCTGCAGGTACACCAGTCATCATATTCAGCTTATTTTCCTGCATGTGACGAGGTTATATTATTGCCTCTGTTTGCTCATGTATGTTACTGATAGGTAGATAACACTGCTTCAACTAATTCATCAGCATGTGCCACAGAGCGGATCTACATTTCTTTCTACCTCCAGTGGTCATCATAGTGGTGCAATATGGAGGCACGCTTGTACTAAGATTTCTATGAAAACTAGCTTCTCCAATTTCGTTGTACATCTTGTATAATGACAATAAAGGCCATTCCGTTCCATTCCTTAGTTGAAGTTCACATGTTTAGTTAACCGAACATTACTAGTGTCAAGCGAAACGCACACACAGTGACTTCCTTTTTCAGTGCGTATGCTTTGTTATTAAAGCATGGCAATATTAACCACAGCAAATAACACATGCATCGCTTTCATTTTTTTTTGTAGCCTGTTAGCCAGCGGAAGAAAGATTTGCGCATGTATGAAAGTTTTATTATTGCACGATGAAGTTACCAGAGCAGTATCTAAAATATCCTCACATAGGCACGAATGGAGGAAAATGATGCCAACAAACTGGAGTAGGTTCAAAAGTCCTTTATTGTCACCCATTCTTCTCATGATGTCACTTCAAGGTCAAGTCAATGTGCAAGCAATGTTGGTTTCCACTGGGATTTTGCTGAGGTGGACCACTGCCATAAGCGAGTTGTTTCTTCCCTGTCCCAGACTAAGCACGCTGGTGAGGCTCAAGCCAAGTACGAGCGGGAGCTGATGCTCCATGCTGCCGATGTGGAGGCCCTCAAGGAGCTGAAGAAAACATCTCAGCTTGAGGCAACACGGAGGAGAGACCTGGAGGAGCAACTGAGCAAGGCCAACTCACTCGTGCAGGAGGGAACGTCCACCTCGGCCACTTTGGAGAAGCAGCTGAAGGTGTGAGAACGGAGCCGTGACGTTGGATTAGGAACAATTCAGTGGCTCATTGATGTGACCTTGACTCCCTCAGGACGAATTAGCCAGTCAGCGTCATCGCTGTGAAGAGCTGGGGAAGCAGAACACTCTCCTGCACCAACAGATGGATGAGATGGCAGCAAGGAGTCGTCAGCAGCAGCCTCAGCAGCTTGACCTATCGTTCAGTGAAGAAGGGAAGACCCCTGAGCAGATACTAGAAATACTCAGGTATCCAGCACTGCAGGGTTTACCACAGAAGGGTTCACTTTCACTTTCAGGACGCAACTAACTTTGAGAAATCTGTGAATGCCGCCAGGTTTGTGCGGAAAGAGAAGGAGATTGCTGTTGCCAGAGGTGAGGCCTCAGAAGGAGAAGCCCTCCGCTACAAACAGCGAGCAGAACACCAAGATCGGGAACTTAAGGAGCTGCAGGAAGCTCTCAATGCTGAGAGGGAGAAGATGCGGGTAGGAAAGGGATGAATGGCTTGTGATTGACACAACCAGTACTCTGATTTGAGAGACAAAGTCAGCTGGGATAGGCTCCAGCTCACCTGTCACCCCATTTAGGACAAGCAGTACAGACAAGGGATGGATAGATTTGTTGATTGTTTTTTTCCTCTTTACTCTGCTTGTGTTGTCAGAACACAACAAAGACCGTGGCTCAGCAGGAGGCGCAGCTGAAAAACCTGGAGAAAGTCGGCGCGCTCCAAGAAACCGTCAAGATGCTGAAGATGGAGCGAGAGAAGTTAGAGCAGGAGTTGCAGCAGGCACTGGCCAAAGTAAGCTCATGGTTTCTCATAAGGATGTCTTATATTCTATCCTCATCTCCCACAAGACCTTGAAATATCCACAGCAATATCAAATCCAAATCTCATAACTAAACCCAAATCATCACTCTTATAGAGCAGCTACACACAATAACTTTGGCATGTTTAACACCAGAATACAACATTCTAAATACATGTATAGATCAGAAACATTCATAAGGCCAACTAGGTTTCAATGTGTGTCACACGTTCCAGCTGCAACACTTGCAGTGTTTCTTTAATCACGTGGGAAAAAATGTAAACAGCCACAATAATTATTTTCATTATTTGGAGCCACCTAGTTGGTTGCACAGTGGATGAGTAGTTAGCATGTAGCACACACAGTCAGGAGATGGGGAAGACCTGGGTTGCTTGGCCATCTTTGTGTGGAGTTTGCATGTTCTCCCCGTGCATGCCTGGGTTTTCTCCGGGTACTCCGGTTTCCTCCCACATTCCAAAAACATGCATGTTAGCTTCATTGGCGACTCCATAGGTATGAATGTGAGTGGGAATGGTTGTCTATATGTGCCCTGCCATTGAGTCCAGGGTGTACCCCGCCTCTCGCCCGAAGACAGCTGGGATAGGCTCCAGCATACCCCCACCCTAGTGAGGATAAGGGGCATAGAGAATGTGTTGGATGGATGGATGGGTGGAGCCTCCTATTGTTTTTGGCAACATCAGATATAAAGCAGGAGTAAATAATGCGCAAACATCATTTTCTCATTTCTCGTCTGTCAATCAGGTGAACAAGCTCGAGGTCAACATCAGCCCATTGCACGAGTCCATGGCTCAGCTTTCAGACAGAAATGGCTCCCTGCAGGCTGATAAAAGGTTGCTAGAGGAAGACCTTAAACACTGGAAAGCCAAAGTACAGGTAGGAGACACGCTCTGGGACTCTATAGATTATATAAATACCTTCTGATTTTAATCCACCTGCACTCATACTGCAAATTAAGGATCGACTGATACATCGGCCGGCCGATATAGCAGGCCGATATTTGCGTTCTTTACTTGAATCGCTATCGGCCGATATGCGTGTGGGTACGGCGATGTATTTTTCCGCCGCATGATTTACAGACAGGCATCCGCCGGGCAGCTTTGTGTTGCCGGAGGACCCTGCAACACACGCAGTCTGTCAGATTGCGTCTCACTGCGAAGGAGTAGTCATCACATCGATGCTAGATAAAACATAAACTATGACAGAAATGTCGTAGTTTAAGGAATATTTATTCCTTGTAAAGTTGATAATGCCGTTTAAATGTGTGTTTAAGAAGGCTGAATCCTACCTGTGTTCAGTGTTTACATTTCAATAAATATTTGTTTAAACTTGAGACCTGGAATATTTGTTATCATTGTCATTTTTTCATTTAAATTGAGGGAGCAAAAGCACACAAATATCGGCCCGAGCAAAATCGGCCATCGGCTAAGGGTGATGGGAAAAAAATCAGTATCGGCATCGGTGCGAAAAAAAAAAACATATCGGTCGATCCCTACTGCAAATACCAATGAATAAATAAATATCAGAATATGAAGGTGGTACAGAAATACAGTAAATTACACTTAGCGTCCACTCTATCCAGGAATGAAACTCTATCCTGAATGAAATGGTAGACAGAATAGCGACAAGAAAGCCAAAGGTTTTCACTCATTGAACAGCAGGAGGTGTCTGCACTGGTATACAGTGGTCCCTCGTCACATTACACTTGGAATATCGATCCTTCACTTTACCAAGCCTTTTCAGATATTCATAAATGCTGGCTGTTTGATGGATGACTGTTATGATTAAAAAAAAATGAAATACAATCTGGCTACTAGGTGTCAGTAATGACACAAAACATTGATGAAACATGGTGTCATCCATGGCGTGTCCGCCGTGATAGACTAGATAGACTCCTTCTATTGTGTGGAAGTTTTGAAATCTTATTTTGTCTTTCTTTCCCACTCCATTTGAAACCCTTTCATAAGTTTAGCCTCAATAAATCTGAGGCTAACTCGCTAGCATGCTATGCAGCCGAGGCCTTGGTGATCCTGTAGCCTGCCCATTCGCAGTGCGGCATTAACACAGAATAAAAGTGGTGTTATTTCACGTCTACACGGTTCTAAGTAGAGTCTGGTAGACTCGTGTTCCATGGCTGGGGTATGGGCGTCATGTTTCATACCCTAACCATGAGGAGTCGTCATAAAATCTACATTTCCTGTCCTTCCGTCTACACAGAAACTGATTAGCCAGCAGAAAGACGGGGACGTTGAGGAGAAGCAGAAACTTACCGCCGAAAAGGAGGCACAGCAGAAGCGCATCAGCCAGCTTGTTGAAGAGGTGGCTAAACTGAAGACTGAGCTGGCCAGGTAAAAAAAAAAAAGTAATCTTAGCAAAAAAAGGACCTGAGTGTAACATGCCGCTGTATAAAACAGAACAGGAGTGTAATTGGTGTAAGTGCTGAGGTGTTTTTGTTCTGTTTCCTGATGTCAATGATGTCCTCCCAGATGTAGCACCAGCAGCAACTCGGCCCAGTCTCAGCTGAAAGGACTTAGAGAGTCTGTGACCCGTCTGACAGCAGAGAGAGACACTCTAAAGAAAGAAGTGGGAACCAAGAACAACGATATTCTGGAGAAGAACAAAACCATCACACAGGTGAAGAAGATCGGACGTCGCTACAAGACCCAGTTTGAAGAACTGAAAGTCCAGCATGACAAGGTGCAGGTTGCTTATTGGAGTTGTGGCTGCACTACAATGTTTCGAAGGGCTTCGGTAAGATCCTCAATGTTTTGCAGCTGCTAGCGGAAACGGCAGCTAAAACACAGAGTGAACCAAGTCCCAGTCAGGAGGCGCAACAGGAGCTCGTGAAAAGCCAAGAGGAGCACAGCAAGGTCAAAGGGGAGCTGATGGCGCTGAAGGGAGAGATGCAGAAAAAAATGGAGGAAGTATGTAGCATAAAACGTAAACAAGCGGCAGTGCCGACTCACAAAAGCCGCACTGTTGACATGACAAGCATTGTTTTGATCGCCAGGCCAAGAACTCTCAACAGGAGCTTCAAAATGCCCAGAAGGAAAACCAGCAGACCAAGGAAAAGATGCAGGAGATCCAAAACCAGCTAACGCAGGTAATGTAAGCAGTCGCCATGTTTGTGAGGGGAGCACCGTGTGGCTTGAGGAAAGGTGTTGGAAAGTGTATTCATCTTTGAATATTTTTAGTTGACAGCAGAAATAATGGAACTGGCCTCACCGTTCCAATGTTATTTTTTTTGCTTGTGTAGCTTCAAACCCAGTTGTCCCAGACACAGACGCAGCTGCAGCAGAGTCAGAAAGAGCTTCAGCAAGCCAAGGTCCATGCGCAGCAGGTAAGCAGCACTCTCTGGAACACCATGTGGGAATTTGCAAAGCACACCACCTCAAAATAATAATATTTCTATTTTTGCACTCATCATCCCGAACTCCTCTGGTCTCAATTTCAGATGCAGAACCAGATGAAATCATCTCAGTCTCAAGCTCAGGCGCGCCACAACCAGATCCAGTCCATGCAGAAGGAGCTCCAGCAGGCTAAAGAGTCTCTCCAGCAGAACCTCACAAATCAGAAAGAGCTGCAGGAGACCCACCAAACTCACCAACAGGAGGTTAGCAACCTGAAGACGTCTTTGAGCCAAGCAGAATGTCAGGTCAGTTACTGGGTGGGAAAAAGCAAGCTATGCTTTTCTGTCAAGTACTTTCATCAGTGCCACATGATTCCTTCCAAGCAGGCCTCTGACCTCCAAGGCCAGGTGGACACCCTGCAGAAAGTAAGGACGTTATTTTACACTTAAAACACCGGATTGGAATGAAGTCAAGCTTAATCTTTCTTAATCAGATGATGGACGAGCGAGAAGCAGAAAGCAAGCGCCTGCAGGAACAGCTGCAGGAACTAAACCAAGCTAATGAAGTTCTCCGAGATGCACAGGCGAACCAGAATCAGAGTATCCCGCCAGCTCAGACCAGCGACAGTAACACCGCAACTGATGCACATCAGGCACTACAAGACGAGCTTGCAAAACTCAGACAGGAGGTAGAGTTTCCACTGTAGCTTGAAGAATGAACCTTTAGTGGAACATGGATGGATGAATGGATGAATTCAGACAGGAGGTAGAGTTTTCCACTGTAGCTGAAAGAATTAACCTTTAGTAGAACATGGATGGATGGATGGATGGATGAATTCAGACAGGAAGTAGAGTTTTCCACTGTAGATGAAAGAATGAACCTTTAGTAGAACATGGATGGATGGATAAATTCAGACAGGAAGTAGAATTTTCGTTTGCTGACAAGTTCCATTGAAAGGTGATGTCCAGAGAGAGGTCGGTGTTGAATGAAAGTGTTTTCTTGCAGCTGACTGACAGCAAGGTTAGGGAGGAGCAGCTCAGACAGCAGATGGCGGATAAAGAGGAGAAGACGAAGAAGGCCTTTGTTGGAGCCAAGACCAAAATCAACCAGCTAAACTGTAGGTAACACATTAGACTGTACCTCCAAACACCGAGCTCACTAACATTTCATTATGTATGTCCTTATTTGGGTTCAGCTGCTAAAGAGAATTTGAGCAAGGAGGTGGAAGAGCTGAAGCAGAGCAAGGAGGAATTGGAGGTAAGGATGAATGCCCTGAAGTCCCAGTATGAAGGACGGATTCTTCGACTTGACAAGGAAATGAGGGACCTGAGAGAGACTCAAAGTCACAATGAGCCCAGAGAGGAATGCCAGGACCAGAGTGGCTCTAAGGTGAGTAGTCTTAGTAATTTGAGTAATACAGCCCAACGCTAACAAATCTATTCATTCACATGTTTATCTGCTGAAGGGCTGCTGAGTTCAAATGCAGCCTTGATACTAAGGATCGACCGATATTTGCGTTCTTTACTTGAATTGGTATTGGCAAATACGCGCGTGGGTTCTGCCGGGCAGCTTTGTGTTGCCGTAGGACCCTACAACACACGCAGTCGCGGTACCCCACCTGAGAGCGGTGAATCACAACAAGGTTCCGTTTTCAACTTTGAATTATCCTCTAACAGTTAAACTTAGTTGAAATATTGCCACCTGCTTTGAAATAGGAAACATGAATGCCAAGTGCATGCAATATATGTGCTTCAAAAATATTTTTTAGTTTGTGGGTCCGAAAAAATGCGTCACACTGAGGAGGAGCAGTCATCACATCGATGCTAGATAAAACTTAAACTACAGAAATGTGTTGCACATGGTTGAATATTTATTCCTTTTAAAGTTGATAATGCTGTTTAAATGTGGTTTTAAGAAAGCTGAATCCTACTGTGTTCAGTGTTTACATTTCAATAAATATAATTCATTCATTCATTCATTTTCTACCGCTTTTCCTCATGAGGGTCGCGGGGGTGCTGGAGCCTCTCCCAGCTGTCTTCAAGCCAGAGGCGGGGTACACCCTGGACTGGTGGCCAGCCAATCACAGGGCACATACAGACAAACAACCATTCACACTCACATTCATACCTATGGACAATTTGGAGTCGCCAATTAACCTAGCATGTTTTTGGAATGTGGGAGGAAACTGGAGTACCCGGAGAAAACCCACACATGCACGGGGAGAACATGCAAACTCCACACAGAGATGGCCGAGGGTGGAATTGAACCCTGGTCTCCTAGCTGTGAGGTCTGCGCGCTAACCACTCGACCGCCTAAATATAATATATTAAAAAATAATATATTCAACTTGAGACCTGTAATATTTGTTATCCTTGTCATTTTTTCATGTAAATTAAGGGAGCAAAAGCGGTATCGGCCACAAATATCGGCCCAAGCAATATCAGCCATCGGCTAAGGGTGATGGGAAAAAAAATCGATATCGGCCCGAAAAAAAACATATCGGTCGATCCCTACTTGATACACACACACACACACACACACACTAGTTTATAACATTTCTAATCCTACACAGGAAATGAACTAAAACAATCCACCTGGGATGATAAGTCTTACTTTATGTGTAAAATTGTCATACAATCTGCCTCTAAGATGATTGGACTATTCATCACATCAACCTGTACTTTTAGGCGGGCGATCAGAACAGATCGATGGACCAAAAACAGATCTCTCTGAAGAGTCCAGCCCAGGACAGAACCAGGTAGGGGACACGTACACTCATGCAGCTGGCAGGAACTGTTCTATTTTCATTTTCACTATATTTATTTCCACTCACCTTTTATACATTTAAAGCAGTGTCAGTGTTTCCAAATGCTTCTGTGGCGGTCCAAATATAATTGTGGCAGGCTACCACAACATATACATGCATGGGAAGACTGCGTAACGTGTGGTTTGTTTATCCATTAGCTCAAGCCTGTGTGAAACCCCCACTGCCAATATCCGGCCCACTCCGAGTACTCCATCTCCAAGCAACAAACCCACCCCATCCCCTGGCAGCAAGTCAACCCCCCGTGCCAGCATCCGACCCATGGTTACCCCAGCAACTGTCCCCATGCCAACACCCACTGCCACTGTCATGCCAACCACTCAGACTGAGAGCCAAGAGGGTAAGATCAACAAATACTAGTAGAAAACACTTCTCACTAAAGCCATTCTCAGCTGCTGGGTAGTGGACCCGTTTTCAGTGCCTGGGGGAGAGGGGGTGTCTGTGCTGTACACACAGTTGCAGATATCCGCATCTTACAGCAGCAGCTCATGTTGTGTTGGAAACAGTCCCTTTAAGTCGAATATATTTGGGAACTGTGAGTAGAAATGTGTCCACAGTTTGCTATTTAGGGGTGGCGGTGGGTCCCGCAGCTACAGCGGCTGAGAACCACTGCCTAGCGTGACATCTTATTGCTGCTATGAAGTAGCTGAGTTAAGTAAGCCTGTGGAAATACTGTACATTTGATGATTCTCTGCAGTGCTGATGACCGTGGGAGCGACTGTCCACACCGTCATCTCTGGTCTTAACACACCGACGGCCATAGCGCAGCCAACCAGCACGCAGGCCACTGCGTTTGTCCAGCCCACCCAGCAGCAGGCAGCCGCCCAGGACGTTGGCTCCAGTGTGGAGACTGAGCGACCTTCTACGTCCTCCTCTCTGATTGGAGCCGGTGAGAAGGAATTGTCTGCAACTTCCAAGATCCTCCATGTAGTGTCCTTTCATTCAACGCCCGGATCAATAACTCTATTTAGGAACCACGTTTACTCGTAGTTGCATAGACACCCAGAATACAAGCATATGAAATGGTGACTTTGGCTTCTACAGGATCCAAACGCATCAGAGAGGACGAGGCCGAGGAAGCCGAGGTCCAACCAGAGAGTTCTCACGCTCCGACCACTGCCAAAAAACTCAGACTGAGACCCTCGATAGCCCTGCAGGTAAACACAGACTGTCTCCACATCCTCCTCTTACATAATACACTCTACAAATGCTACAGTACATTACCAGCAAAAGCAGAAAAAATTTTCCCATATGTGTTTTGTCTTGGACTAACATAGTCTAGTCTAGTCTAGTATAGTGGTGCTCCAATCGATCAGCCACAGATCAGTATCGACCAATATCAATGAAAAATGACTATTGACATCAACCAATACTTAAAACCCCTGATCCCCCTGCTCCACCCCACTGCTGCAGCATCCAGAACAAGCATGTCTGCCGTGTGTGGCACTTCCTGTCTCTATGAGAGTGACAGAAGCTACGCACCCTGCAAAACGTCCCTCAAAAAATGTCTCACTGTGGTGGCTCTTTAAAAAGCTTTAGATTGCTGCGGCATTTGGGGTGGAGCACTTGGCTGGGTGTGGTGAGTTTGAGGCTGGCCATGTGATCATCCGTCAGGCGGCCACTGTAAATCCCCGGTCCCAGCCCGCTCCACTTGCATGGTTACCGCCTCAGTATGGATTTGGGAGCATGCAGACACTATGTAGCACTCCTAGCACAGGAGGAACTTTTGCTGTGTGCGGGTCTGCGTCGGTGTGTGACGAGTGCGTGTTCTGCGCTTGAAAACGACATTATGCACACTGGTATCACACACTCTCCTCTCCGCCACATCTGGCCTTCAGCGGATGGGGCTGGAGGGACCCAGCAGAGGTGGATAAACCTGCTTTTCATTCAGGTATTCAGCGAATAATGTGAGAAGACTAGAAATAAATACATTGCGAAATAGAAAAGGTGAGTTGTGGATACCAGCGTTGTGTTCATGTTCTGGTAAAACAAGCATTGGATTAGTTTGGCCTGAAATAAGCTATGACAATAATTTGAGTGAGTAGCTCTGGGCCATTTTCATTTTGGGAAAGTATATCGCACAAGAAAAAACCTTGGTGAGCCCTAATATTGCCAGTAGTACCTTTTAAACTACATGTACAGTATGTGATGGGTATTAACTGATTTCACTCATGGATTATCGGTATCAGCAGCATAAAATCCTGATCGTAACATCCATAGTATAGTATAGTATAGTATAGTATAGTGTTTGTGCTGAGAATATGCATGTACCAAGTAGTGGTGATCAAATAGGAATATATTTCTCTGACGTTTAGGACAGGAATATAAGCATAGTATATATAGTATATATATAGCATAGTATAGTATATATATATAAGCATAGTATATATATATAAGTATATATATATATATATATATATATATATATATATATATATATATATATATGTATATGTATATGAAAATGTGTGTATATGTGTGTGTGTATACTATATGTATGTATATGTATCTGTGTGTGTATATATGTGTATATGTATATATAAGCAGATGTATGAGTACATCAGCTATACAGGGCTTGTGATGGTCTTCCAGGTGGAGGTTGATGATGAGATGGATGAAGATTTAAGGGACGAAGGTGAAAGACAAGCGTCACCAGATAACAGTCAGGTCAGTTCCCCTCTGAAGAACAAGTAACCTTCCTGGCCTGAGTCTGGTGTTTGGTGGTTGATGTCACGTGTTCCTGTAGGAGCTGCCAGAAGATGGTTTCCCCGTCATCCCGGAAGAGGACGACACGGAGGACGAAGGCATGTCCCAGTCTGTCCCTTCGGATCAGACGTCCCCCCAGGAGTCAAGTATGACTCGTGAAGTCATCGTTATTGACACGGACAGCGAAAGCCGTGAGAGCAGAGTGGAGGGAGGAGAGAAAGTGGAGAACACTGGTGAAGAGGAAGACGAGGATGGGGAAGAAGAGGTGCAGCCGATATATCTCCATGTTTGGTCCACTGTCTGTGCTTAAAGCTCTGCTCTTCTTCTGTAGTACAAGGTGGAAGAGGATGAAGAAGATTATGCGAGGAAGGATGGAGAAGAGAGCGAGGAGGACGACGTGGGGGCTGAAGAGGAAGGGGAGGAGCCATTGGTTCCCGCCATTGCTGAGGAGAACGCTCACGGCTGTCTGTGTCATCCATTGGCTTCCTGGTCTTGCTCTTTCATCTCCTAACATCTCCTTTTATGTCCTCCAGGTCAACCCACCCTCACCAACGCTGAGCCAGAAGGCCAACGAGAGCCTGCACACCTCCCCCCCACCGCCACCCCATCGGCCCCCTCCCCCTCTTTACTCACACTCCGCCTACCCCAACCCAGAAGGCCCTCCCACCCGCTCCCACCCCGCCTCTACATCCAGCCCCCACCTTCTGAGCTGGGACCCCCCCACATGCAGGTAAATGGTTCTATGGTTTCCTCATCCCACACAGTGTGGACCCCCACCCAGAAGTAGTCATAGTTTTTCATACACAGTTGTTTTGTTTATATATTCAGCCTCTTTACCAAGAGTTGGGATTTGTTCACTGGACCTTGAACGCACCATGACGTTAGCGATGTGTACATTAGCATACACTGTTGCGTTCAGGTGTTGGGAACATGGATACTGTATTGGGAAATAGGTGCATGAAGGTGACTATAGGGGTGTTATTTCATGGCCAGAGGGCTCTAATCGTTTAAAAAGCGTATTTGGGAAGTGACAGTGGCTCTGTGTGTATCCAGAGGCAGACCTCTCAGCTCAGACGTCCGTCGTTGGGCCGTGGACCCCAGCTGACACCCGGTGTCGGTAGCATGGTAAGTCATTCTGTTTGTGGAGGGTTGTGTAGCAAGTGTGGGGATGTTTTCAGTAGTTTGTCGTCTACAAAACCGGTGTATGCTCGGTTGTGACTGGCCAGTGTTGTTGTTTTTATTTATTTATTTTTTTGCAGCAACATTTCTTTGACGACGACGACAGGATGGTTCCCAGTACTCCCACCCTCGTTGTCCCTCATCGGACTGACGGCTTTGCGGAAGCCATCCAGTAAGGACAACATGGCTGACATACTGAATTATCCCCTACTGGTGCTGACCCTTCTGTCCCATCAGTTCTCCTCAGGTAGCAGGTCTCTCCACCAGGTTTAGGTTTGGGCCGCCAGAAGACCTGCTCCCTCAGACATCGGCGTCCCACTCAGACCTGGGACAGTTGGCCTCTCAAGGAGGTATACCTAATAGCACACACCCCTCATTACCTGGACTTTGTCAAGGATTGATGACAATTATGAATGCTTATATTTCATGATAAAGATTCATTTGAAGAAAGAGTTTATATGAATGTGAAGGACACTTAATACAGTTCATCATCTTGTGCGTATACATTTAAATTTCTGCACAGCCCTCGTGTGATTAAAACAAACATGGATGCTTGGACCTGGCAAATAAAAGCTGGTATGTTTAGGTCTGGGGATGTACGAGTCTCCGTTGTTCCTGGCTGCCCATGATGAAGACGGAGGAGGAAGAAGTGTTCCCACCACGCCTTTGCAGGTGGCTGCACCAGGTGAGACACTCAAACGTCATGGAAAAACATCATGCACCTTTTAATGACTTCTTCTTTGCCATAGTGACGGTCTTCACAGAGTCTCTGCCGTCAGACAGCGGGGACAGCATGGCGTCCCAGTCCGTTCCCATGGTAACAGCCTCTACTGGGATGTCCGCACCCGGAGACGACGGGGATGAGGTCTTCATGGAGCCGGAAGGAGACGGGTGAGAGGAAGTGCCGAGGTATTGTTTGGTGCGAATGCAGCGATGTGAGGATACATGATGTTTTGTCTCCTGCAGTCCTCCCGCTGAGGCGTCTTTGGACGGACACGCTGACGTGGAGTCAGCAGGACAGCAGAGTGAAGACGCCTCGCTTCCATCCACCAGCCAGGAACCTGGTCATTTATGCTCTACTTGCATTTGCATTCTTTTATCCCAACATAGGACTGTTAACCAGCAGACGTGCATTAGTGGTTTCTAATTGAACTACTTGACCAACAATATACTGTACTGTACCACATACTGTAATGATGCTTTGGCTTATTGGGTTATTTAATCAGACCGTGTTTGCTGTGTTTTTAGACATCAGCGGCATCACCCAGAGGCACACAGGGACCAGTCAAGCTGTGATCAGCACCCCATCCAGCAGAGGAAGCAGGGGGGCGAGGGGGGAAGGCCGCTTGTTAATCAGTCGCAGAGGTAGGAGCACAGGGAGCGTTGCAAAATAACAAGACCGCTACACTGCATGGTTATTTATCAGCATCCAAGATCCTTTCACACAATGACAGCTGCAGCTCAGCGTGGGTGGTCCACCTTTCTTCACTTTCTGTGTACTTTACACTCTTTCATTGCACCGTACTTTGTACTTTTACTCTCCATGCCATCAGAAGGGTGCCTATGGGGGGGAGGGGCGTACCACAGGGAAAAAGTAGTTATCCAAAGCCAGTTGTCTTTCTGTCTGTATTCATCACTTATGGGAGTGCCTCCTAATAACTTCATAGTAGGAGGACGCCCGTAGCAACCCCCCCGCCCCCCACACACGTTCTGAATACTTGTGTGTCTTTTCAGGAGCAATCGGTCGATCAAGAGGAGGAATGGGCAGAGGGGCTTCATAGAGTCTGTGGCCAAAATACACGTTCTGTAACAATCTGTCATTTTATTAGTTAGGAGTTTACTTTGTAATACCACCATCTTGTTCTAATAAAGGAGAATGTTAAGTTTGTGGTACATGTGTGGCTTCTCAGACGGATGCCATTTTTTTCAAAAATTATGATGATTGTCATGTTTCCTAAATTCATTCATTCATTCATTCATTCATTCATTCATTTTCTACCGCTTATCCTCACGAGGGTCGCGCGGGGTGCTGGAGCCTATCCCAGCTGTCTTAGGGCGAAATGCGGGGATACACCCTGGACTGGTGGCCAGCCAATCACAGGGCACATATAGACAAACAACCATTCACACTCACATTCATACCTATGGACAATTTGGAGTGGCCAATTAACCTAGCATGTTTTTGGAATGTGAGAGGAAACCGGAGTACCCGGAGAAAACCCACGCATGCACGGGGAGAACATGCAAACTCCACACAGAGATGGCCGAGGGTGGGATTGAACTCAGGTCTCCTAGCTGTGAGGTCTGCGTGCTAACCACTCGTCCGCCGTGCAGCCTTGTTCCCTAAATAATACTGAAAAATAGAATTTGAATATCAAGAAATGCCTTTTGTGTTCAGGAATTCAAGCGCATATCATAATCGTACATTTGTCATTTTTACATCAGCATCTTTATTCAATGTGAGGCTAAACCTTGGTTCTTGATGAGCCAATAAAAGCCTACCAATGGCTTCCAAACCATGCTTTGGGCACCCCTGTTGTCAGAGCTCAATTAAGTCATTAAATGTCATTCACAGGTGGTCGTTGAAACGGACAGCACACACAGAGTAGGTTGTGGTGTTCTTGTGCTCGACATGTATAGACCCCTGACGTTCACAAACAACCGGTTCTTTTGAACGGCTCTTTAACATGAACGATGGGAACCCAGGTTACATGGGTTACATATGCAAATCACGCCACGTTGTGCACGCTGCTTTCACGTGAGTACGCCAGTGAAAACACCGAAACACATGAATTCCGCCTGCTGCAGCAGCGAATGAGAGTCAGTCGAAGTAGTTTTGTTCAGTATTATTAGAACTGAGAGTCTAAAATCAGTTGTATATGAATGTTCATTGTAGCCTGCTTTGTTTTTTAATGTTTATACGTGTTCAAGTCGACCAGTCCAGGGTGTACCCTGCATAGAAAATAGAAAATGGATGTACCCGTTCAATTTGTACAAAGGGTAATTCAAAATAGTTGACGTCACTGGAATATTTACAATGAATCCATCTTAGATTTTAAAGTAAGGTGCCCGTTCATTCATTCGCCGCAGTGATTATTTTCAAGATAAAACAAGGCCAGCCCAGGCTGGCTGGTTTAAAACTTAATAAATATGAAATACGCCAGTTTTGTGAACGGCTCTTTAAAAGGAACGGCTCACCAAGATACTGCTCCCATCAAAGAGCCCGAAAAGCAAATCCCGCTTCTCCATAGGCATTCTGCATAGCGGCATTGAGGCTATGGCGACGTCTATTGGTCACATTTGGTATTACAGTGTCACACTTTACTATCAAGGCATGTGTCATTGTGGATGGATTAAAAGCTGAGCTACTGAATTCATTAGCCAATACACGCAGTTGTAAATACATATACCGGAGCTATACAAAATAAAAGTCTAAAATTCTCAAGTTTCAATCAGGCTCTTAAAGAAATTAATCAGTGTCACATTTTTGATCTTTTCTTTAAAATGTTGCTATTCTCACAAATTTTAACAACGTTTACGACATGGAGGTGATCGTGGTTTTATGTTGTAGCTCCGAGTTCGATCACCAACTAGCAGAGGGACTTCCGGTAGTGATAGTGGAGGTCCACTAAAGCGTTAGCTAAACTGGAAAGTAATTCATTCATTCATTTTCTACCGCTTTTCCTCACGAGGGTCGCGGGGGGTGCTGGAGCCTATCCTGTCTTCGGGCATAAGGCGGGGTACACCCTAGACTGGTCGCCAGCACATATAGACAAACAACCATTCACACTCACATTCATACCTATGGACAATTTGGAGTGGCCAATTAACCTAGCATGTTAGCATGTTTTTGGAATGTGGGAGGAAACCGGAGTACCCGGAGATAACCCACGCATGCACGGGGAGAACATGCAAACTCCACACAGAGATGTGTGAGGTCTGCGCGCTAGACCCCTAGACCACCGCGCCGCCCCGGAAACTAATTGTTCTTCTAAATTAAATTTATACTGTACTTATTTAGTTGAATCCAATTATCATATTGACGGACAGATGTGTTATCGTTAAATAGCTAAACCAGCTAGGGTGTTTGTAGCATACCCGGAAATCCTACTGTCCTCCCAGAATCCCTTGCGTCGTAGGAAATATCACTTATTACATCCCTGTATGTTTGTATGGAATGAGTTCAGATGGCAAGTGATTGTGTTGCTATACAGTAGTAATACTACATGCTAATCACTGGAGTGAATAAGCGTCAGGCTCTGCACCGTCACTAACACTTGTAGGTGTCGGAATGGGGTGACCGAGGCGCCGGCGTTTCTGCAGTACACTCTTGTTTCTCTTCAGATCGTATAAATCTTTCGCCTTTTACTAAAGATTTCCGTGGGGAGGAACAACAAGAGTTTTATCCAATTTTTTGATGCCCTGCGAAAGTGGGGCTTTCTCTCGTGTTAAGAACAATGACTCTCACAACTCTGACTAAAGCAATGTAAATATTGCCACACAATGTAGTCCACAGAGGGCGCATAACCATAATAGTTACTATTATAGTTAGTTGAAGCGCCGAAGAACTAGAGTCTGAGGCGGGGTGTCGAACATGGGAGAAAGCTTTATTCTTTCAAACATTAACTCACACTCCTCTCTACGTGAGACAGAACCGCACACCTTGTAACCACAACAGGAAGATAAACCCCCTCTCCCTCGCGCCCACCCTTCCGGGTGGCAACCATACCCCTATCAATCGTTCCGGAGGGAATTATATACCGGTAACGCAGCACTACACAGTACTATTTAAATGCTACTAGTCAAATAAATATTTTAAAGCCGAGAAATGAAATTGCGAATATTAGGGATGAACTGTTTATTTACAATACAGTGAAAGATGACTAATAACAAGAAACTAACTATTTTACTATCCAAAACGGAACGGTGTCGTGTGCTGCACTGTAGATCCAACAGGGGGCGCTGTTTAAACAAGTCAGCTCACTCAACGCTTGCATTGTGTGCTGCTTCTTAAATCAAGTGACATAGTTTGGTCTGCACCGTCACTAACACTTGTAGATGTCGGAATGGGGTGACCACGGCGCCGGCATTTCTACACTACACTCTTGTTTCTCTTCAGATCGTATAAATCTTTCGCCTTTTACTAAAGATTTCCGTGGGGAGGAACAGCAAGAGTTTTATTAAATTTTTTGACGCCCTGTTTCAACGGGGCTTTCTCTTCTGTTGAATAATAATTGATGAAACTTAAACCAGTTGGCGTGATGTCAGAAGTTTGTAATCACATAGATCCAGCCAAGGTGACTATCTACTGTATTTCTACATTGTCACACTAATGATGATTATATAGTAAAATATAGAAGGATAGTTAGATGGGCTCTCTTTTGTTCTTTAAAGGACACACCTGCCTAGAGGAAAACATCAGACAGAAGTGGTTGGTGTGTCAGATTCCTGACAAGCAAGAGAAAAATATGTGAACACAGGTAAATCTGGATTATCCGCCAAACCGTTGCTGAAGCCGGATGCCTTTCCAACATTACTTGGTCATGTTGAAGAGTCAGAAGAGCAAACTGGAAGTAACCATTGAATTGATCAGTGTCCTAGGTGTGTCTCTTTAGTGTAAATAAGCGCTTGTCTGTGTAGCATTATAGAGTGTGCACACAGGGAGCCAGCCTTACCAGCATGCATGCAAATGACAAGCTCACCCATGTCTGGAGTTGCTAATAGCCTTTTCCACCACAATCAGTGGGTCGACTGAGTCTTTTTACACACGGCTAGCTTGGCAGTAGTCTGGAAGTCCTCCAGAGCGCTTGGGAGTGTGATCAATCACATCGGAGTGGGTGGAATAAATGAAAACAGAGCGTTTTGGAAATTCAAGGAAATCCAGCTGAGATAGGTGCAGATTCTGGAAGATGTAGAAAGAAGGTTATGGTGTGTAGCTGCGTTATAGGAGTCCACAACTCAACACAAAGGGCACCATAGGTCCCATTTTAGGAAACAGACTCTGTTGAGGCAGATGGAACATTTTGGTCAAATCAGTGCGATGGGAAAATACTTTACTGCCACAGGACCAACAAATCAGCTGGGATAGTTTCATTGTTTAAGAACTTTCAGAACAAGGTACACTCTTATAGGAAATAGTTTCGGCATTAATGATAATGTTTGTTGCTTTTGTGATGGGAAAATTGAGACTGAACACTTGTACTATGGATGTATGCACGGTAAAGTACTATGGGATGTTGTTCATTATTCATTCATTTTCTACTGTTTATCCTCACGAGGGTCGCAGGCGTGCTGGAGCCTATCCCAGCTGTCTTCGAGCGAGTGGCGGGGTACTGAATGGGCGCCAGCCAATCACAGGGCACATATAGACAAACAACCATTCACACCACACTCACACATTATTCATTTACTTTGTTATTATTGGTTATTTATGTGTGAATCATTTCATTGGACTTGCTTTATTTTTTATGTCACAGCCTATTTGGACATTTCCTTTTCGGAATCTTACTTGACGTTCATGCCACGTTTGTTTTTGTGTATATACTGTACGTCGTATGCGTGTTCTAGTGCGCCACAGATGAGCGAGCCAATCAGCGAGCGTGCTTGTAGCAAACGGAAGTTATGTTGTTGTCATCTTCGTGAAAATAAAAGTCCCTAAGCATCAAGGTTCAATCAATAAAATGCAATTACTACGTGTGCTGTTTTTCAGATGTTCGTTAACATTTTATATATTCAGAAATATGTGCGAGAGCATAACCTTTTTAACAACGTTTACAAAATGAAGAAGGTGATCGTGGTTTTATGTTGAAGCTCCGCGTTCGATCACCAACTAGCAAAGGTACTTCCGGTAGCACTCCACTATCCCTAAAGCGTTAGCTAAACTGGAACTAACTGTTCTTCTAAATTAAATTAATACTGTACTTATTTAGTTGAATCCAACTATCATATTGACGGACAGATGTGTTATCGTTAAATAGCTAAACCAGCTAGTGTGTTTGTAGCATACCCGGAAATTCTGCTGTCCTCCCAGAATCCCTTGCGTTGTAGAAAATATCACTTATTCCATGCGTGTATGCTTGTATGGAATGAGTTTAGATGGGAAGTGATTGTGTTGCTATACAGTAGTAATACTACATTGTAAACACTGGAGTGAATAAGAGTTAGACTTTGCACCGTCACTCACATTTGTAGGTGTCGGAATGGGGTGACCGCGGCGCCTGCATTTCCACAGTACACTCTTGTTTCTCTTCAGATCGTATAAATCTTTCGCCTTTTACTAAAGATTTCCGTGGGGAGGAACAACAAGAGTTTTGTTCAATTTTTTGATGCCCTGCGAAAGCGGGGCTTTCTCTAATGTTAAAAACAATGAAATCTGGAATCTGCGTAGCCCGCAGAGAGCGTGGTTCCGCAACTCATACATTGAAACGCGCTGCTTCTTAGATAAAGCACTACTTAAATGCTACTAGTCAAATAAATATTTCAAAGCCGATAAATGACATTGCAAATATGAGGGGGTACAATGTTTATTTACAATACAGTGAAAGATGACTAATAACAGGAAACTAACTATTTTACTATTCAAAACGAAATGGTGTCGTGTGCTGCATTGTAGATCCAACAGAGGGCGCTGTTTAACAAGTCAGCTCACTCAACGCCTGCATTGTGTGCTGCTTCTTAAATCAAGTGACATAGTTTTTGTCTGCACCGTCACTAACACTTGTAGGTGTCAGAATGGGGTGACCACGGCACCGGCATTTCCACAGTACACTCTTGTTTCTCTTCAGATCGTATAAATCTTTCGCCTTTTACTAAAGATTTCCGTGGGGAGGAACAGCAAGAGTTTTATTCAATTTTTTGATGCCCAGCGAAAGCGGGGCTTCCTATTTTTGTTCAAAGCAATCTATCACATATATAATCTATCTGGAAAGCCTGTGTCTATTATGCATTTTCAAGGTAACTTCTTTGATGAAAAAACAGCAGAGACCAGTATGGAAATTATGCTGGTGGACCAGCATAGACCTTCTGGTAGCTCTAGAAAACTTTCTGTGCAAGTTATTGTGCGTAGCTGCTCTATAGGAGTCCACAACTCTATACAAAGGGCTGAAAATGAGCATAATGATCCCCTTTGCTATAAGACAAAATCACCTAAAAAGTCATTTTCAGTGAGACATTAAGAACCTTTCATCGATAATAGAGCTTGAAAATGTTAAGTCAGAGGGACTTGAAAACTTCTTGTTTTGAGTTGTATGTCATATGACTCAATTATTTATATGAAAACACTTCATTTAACATCTTACTGCTGTTATTTATAAATGATGACTCATCTTGTTTTAGGAAATATACTCAAATTAAGACTTTTGATAACATCAGAATGCAGACTATTTTCTTACATTTCTATCAAACCACGCCCATGTGATAAAGACAAAAAACCAGAAGGAAGCTCTGGAATATTTTTTTTACTCCCTTTCTCTGTTCTTTTATACTCCCACCACATTATACCACAATGTTATAAGTGACAATAAATACTGGCATTAATTACACATTACACTTCTAGAACCACATCAGAAAACTGGAGTAGATATTGGAAAGTTTACAACCAAAGTATGTTTTTCATCATTGCCGCTCATTACAATGAGTTGTCCCCCCAGCAGCTAACAGCAAAAAGTCCCATATTATCAATAAACCAAATGCTCCTTGTCACGTCTTTGGGTGAAAGACAGAGGTGTTCACCCCGTGTGGGCCGAGGGTCCAACAGGAGGAGCGCACATTAATCGCGTGTCCAAAAAATGGCCGCTGTTAAAAGACACTTCTGTTAATGCATCATTAATGCGTTAACTTTGACAGCCCTAAAAAAAAAATATACACATATATACATGCTGCTTTTTCAGTCATTGTATTTTTATACGACTATGCACACGAAAACAAACAATCCCCTCGCCTCCTGGCTACAATCGATGGCCAAAGCCGTGGCGTAGGTAGAGAAACTTGTTGGGTGGTCACTTGAGAAGATGTCTCAGCTGATCCTGCAGGTTTTTCGAATGCTCCACACTGGAGATCAATCAGTGTGTGTTATGGCTGACAGGTGAGACAGTCATGCAACATCTTTCTACTAAACACACACTTACTTCTTCTGGATGGCCTCTTGTCTGAGTGGGATTCAAACGAGAAGGGAAATCAGCAAACTTGTTGTTTGAATGTTTGAAGTCAAATGTGTTATTTTGTTGCAAAAGACTTACTGGTATTGTAAATGTGTCGTTATTATGGACATTTTTCTCAGGCTCTGAAAGGCAGGTGATGCTGATTTATTTCAGCCGGAAGGTGATAGAAATACAAAGAATATGTTGTCGCACTTACATCTTCTGAATGCAAGATGGCATCCTCTTGAATGACCATATTTCTGGCTGCTTGGCCTAGAAGCTGAAAGAAATCATGGCTAATATTACGCAGAGTTTGAATGTTCATCACCTTTATATGTTCTGCCTCCAAACACTTCCGGTCCACTTGATTCCAAAGCGCTCCGGTTTTGTTGTCATGTGACCACATTGCATTCTCACAAGCCTTATCCAAGTCATTCAGGTGTTGACTGTCAAACGTTCACATGTCTGTTCACGCGTCTTCTTCATAGGGGGCGTTCTAGATTCTAGAAGATCTAGAAAGTTTTCTGTGCGGGTTATCATGAGTAGCTGCTCTATATGAGTCCACAACTCAATACAAATGGCCGCAAAATTAGCATGATAGGTCCCGCTTAAGCACGGGCTAGCATTAACAAAATCAAACTATCAGTCGTACAAGCTAACACTCAATGACCTTATTATAACATTAAATACCCATGGAGTGTTATAAATATGATAAATATAGTGGAAGGACCCAAAGCCATTAGTTAGTACTTCTGGTTACATTTAATGTTGAGTCAACGCAAACAACACATCGTTTTACCTCTTGGCTGCGGGATATTTTGAGCACCTGCCGCGTCAGTGCTATCACGTCTGCGCTGCAGGAACCCACTTTATCGGATAATAATCCTTTAACGGACTGACCGAACCGAGCCTGGGATTCAGCTGACGCCATTTTACTTTCCGCCGGCTAACAACGGAACGCGAATGGGGACAAAACAGTCCGGAGCGCGTCTGCCGCACAAATAGCAAGGCCAAGAGCTTTTATCTTATCCATTTTCAATTTCTACATTATAATGTCATATTGTGTTAAATTTTTAAATGTTTCCGGAAGGCGATTTATACGGAGTTGTGTGAGTGTCCTAAATAAAAAATAATTGTCCCACAGTGATTACGTCAGAAGAAGCAACCCGGAAGAGATGTACGCGACTGGTGACCTGCACTAGTTGGTCGAGAAGAGACCTGTGGGAACAGAGACAGGCTTGTCCTGGTCTATCTTCGACATTTGCGGGGAAAAAAATGGCCTGCGTCTTCGAGCATCGGAGCCAGAGAAATGTGCCATGAAAGGAAATGTAAATTCTAACCGAAGACACGTTTGGGCGCTAAGACAGATCTGTAAGTTCCAATTCAGCGTTAAACGACCGTACATTTGAATGGGAGAAGAGCCTGTCTTTATTTTGGACTGCTCTGCTGCATCTGTTTGTATTTGGATCCTTGAAGGTGCTGACGTCGCCGAAAGCAGCCACGTCGGTGGCAGTGCGAACCGCATTCCTTCTGGTCTTATTGCTGCCGTCGCCAAGTGACAAGTGACATCCGAGTGTTTTTTCGACCATGGCTCCCATGGGCATCCGCCTGTCACCGCTCGGCGTGGCCGTGTTCTGCCTTGTCGGAGTGGGCATTTTGTACCACCTTTACGCCGAGGTCATCTCCAGCAGACTGGCTGCTTTCAGGTACTCTACATTTGCAATCCACTACATGTAGCAATTGACGGACGACTGGTGTGATGTCAACTTAAAACCCATTTTTCCACTAGTGGGTTTTAATGATTGGACGTTGTAGTGTATGTTGTGATGAGGAATTCATGCCCCCCTTTCCAGCCATTCGAAGTACACAATACACACTTTGGTGTACTACAAGGAACTTCATGTGTCTATAACATCCAGCCTCCGATGACAAATCAGCAAACCATCCTGATGGGTGTGCCTCTTCCAGGATGTTGGTTCTGTTTGTTTTGTTTTATTTACTTTAATTGGCCCAGGGCAATTCCTAAAACTGTAATTAAACAAGAAAACCTAAATACAAAAATTGAATCTTTCCAGTGACGAGAGAAAAAAAGGTAATGACAAAAAGTGGGAATTTTTATATACTCACCTTTCATGGCCTCACTCTTTCGCTGATTTTTTTAAAGTGTAGTTTTTTCTTTTCAGTCTATGAAGGCACATTGTGTTCTGCGTCCTTATTGGCTACGGGAGAACCCACACGTTGTCAATCAATTTCCCTTAATACCGACCTGCACTGCCGTGTCTCCTGTTTTGTTCATCGCTAGCTAATTGCTTGCCTTACGGTGTGATCCCGAGCTCTGTTATCTTTGCAAGTTTTGTATGATTTTTTTTCAATGTCAATGAAACGTTCTGCACCTAAAAAGCAGAGAGAGATGCTAACCGGCCAAAAAGTTGGACTGAAGGAAGGTTTAAGTTATGCGGCTATTGGGCGCCATTATGGAATAAACAAACCTTAGGTTTGTTACTCAAAGGAGCGGGAAAATTGCAGCGACTGACGACTGCGGCAATATGTTTTAACAAGGATAAGAAAACGCTACAAGGAGTGAAACACGTGTGGTTCAGGTTTGAGCTTTGACAGTGTTTTAATGAAAGAAACGTGAGAAAAGTGTGGAGAGTGTAAAGTGAGGGGTTTGACAGCCTTAAAACATGTATGGCTACTTGGCGGATTTCACTTACTGTGGGCTATTTTAGTGATAAAGGAGGGAACACTGAATAGAAAATATCAAAGTCACATCCTTTTCCATTCTTGCTTTGCAAAATAAATTGTAATCATTGGCTGACGGTACATGTTGGTTTGTTTGTGCAGAAGGAAGAAGAATGTGGATCTGAGAGAACTTCTGGCTGCATCGGTGGAAGCTGCGGTTCTTGGAGGCAAAGAGGTCTGGAAAAATATTTCCCCCTAAAAATTCCAGTCACTCACACAAGCATGAATTACGACATAATGCTTTTTTTTATTGGTGAACCTATTGATGATGATGATGATAGTGTAATGGTTATTCCTACCAGATACTAGAATGGATGTTAACGTCCATGTCCCATTGATTGCCAGCTGCCTTGGCATAAAACCTGCAAACCTGTAATGGGGAGCCCAGTCACAATCACATTGTTCCTGCATCGGCCTGTCACAATAACACATGTTAGTGGTTGATAATTGCGCTATATATTATCGTCGATATTCGTGCAATTCACATTTGACCCACAACAAAGAGGCTGAAGGGCCACATGCAGCTCTGGAGCCGTTGGTTGCTGTCCCTTCAGGTATCGCAAACATGTTTGAGCCACATTAGCCTTGGTGCTTCTTTCACTCGGCTACACGGTTCAGGAATTGCTGTTTTTGACATTCACTGTCTGTTTACATTCACATTGTCGCCCAAACGCCCCAGCAAGCGTTGGCTGTCGGGACGAAGGCTAGTTGCACCTCAAGGTGCTGTGAAACTTTTCCAGTCTCTCCTCGATGGATTGACGTGACCCATCTTCATAGGTGAAGAAGGTGCGTGACGAAAACATTTTGAAGGAGAAGTCCAAGGGCAAGACAAAGGAGGGGGCAAACGAGCTTCTGACCCTGGGTGACCTGCTGTCGCACCGAAAGATGTACAACCTTCTCAGGAACACCTTCCCTGAAGTCACGGTAAGTGCACCGTTGTCAGGATTAGTAAAACGTGGGTACGTACCATGTGCCGGGATGGAGGGGTCGCCAAATCCCTCATTACATACATTCATTCATCCGCCCTCACATTAAGAGGAGGAGTACACTCTAGCAAGAATAAACTGGTAATATTCATTCATTCATTCATTTTTTACCGCTTATCCTCACAAGGGTCGCGGGCGTGCTGGAGCCTCTCCCAGCTGTCTTCAGGGGCGAGAGGCGGTGTACACTCTGGACTGGTGGCCAGCCAATCACAGGGCACATATAGACAAACAACCATTCACACCTACGGACAATTTGGAGTCGCCAACCTAACATGCGTGTGTTTTGAATGTGAGGGGAAAACCCACCCATGAATCGAACCCAGACTCCACTGTACGAAGTGAATTCCCACCGAGTAGGATTCCTAATTTAGAAATGGAATATGTTGAACTTGCAACATACAAAAGCTGTTTACCACCTTTTTAATATACTGTTTTAAACACGATTAGAGTCCTCTAGCTATAAAATAACACCCCTATAGTTACCTTTACACTTCTATTACCCAGTTTAGTAGACATAATAGTAGCATACATAACATATAAGACAAGGAAAAGTTATTTACACCTTCTAAATACAAATTTCAAAGATGATTAGAGCCCTCTTTCTATAAAAGAACACCCCTAGAGTCACCTTTAGACTCCTATTACCCAATTTAGTAGACATTATAGTTCAGTATATTACATATAAGACATTGGAAATGTATTTACACCTACTAAAAGCTGTTTACTACCTTCTTAATACACTTTTTAAACATGATTAGAGCCTTCAAGCTATTAAGTAACACCCCTATAGTCACCTTTACACTTCCATTACCCAATTTAGTAGACATACTAGTAGCAATAGTAGCTTATAGATAACATATAAGACATGGGAAATGTATTTACACCTTCTAAATACACTTTTTAAATATGATTGGAGCCCCCAAGCTATAAAATAACACCCCTATAGTCACCTTTATACTCCTGTTAGCCAATTTAGTAGACATCATAGAAGAATATAACATATAAGACTTATTTACACCTTTTAAATACACTTTTAAAAACATGATTAGGGCCATCTCGCTCTAAAATAACACTCCAAAAATAACACACACGAACACACACATTAGTGTTGCCAGCTCCTTTGATCGCGGGGGTGTCCATACTTTGTCTTTTTGCTCCCCCCACCAGGTAATCAGCGAGGAACATGACAACTTGGTGGATCAGGCCGCAGTCTGGAGTCAGGTCATTCCAGCGGAGATCCTCGACAAGATGGAAGGAGGCAAGGAAGTTCCCGCTGAGAGTGTCACTGTGTGGATCGATCCTTTAGATGCCACGCAGGAATACACAGGTGGACATTTCATGATGTTGATGTTTCATTGACATTTAATTGAACGTAATTCACACCCTCATCATGGCCTGCAGAGAACCTGGTCAAGTATGTGACCACCATGGTGTGTGTGGCTGTGGACGGGAAACCAGTGATTGGGGTCATCCACCAGCCATTCACCGGCTTCACTGGTAAGTGACGACACCTCACACTCCCACACACCCCCCACCGCCCTCCAAATATAAAGTACAGTGTCAAGAAAGTGACTTATTCATGATAATAACATGAAAATAGTATCACTGATATTCACTGAGAAAAATGAAATTGATGGATAAAAAAGAAGCTAAAATACACTTCCAGTCATAGCTAGCTTCCACGCGGCGAAAGTTGTGTGGAAATGCATTCTCGACATCCCATCGTCAGCATTTGTGCATGTTCATGTCTGTCCTTTCTCTCAGCGTGGGCGCTGGTGCATCAGGGATCCAATATGTCCGCCCGCTCGGCCTACAGCGTCACCCCCCCTAAAGTCATTGTGTCCCGTTCCCACTCGGGGAAAGTCAGGAGCTATATCCAGGATGCGTTTGGAAACACTACAGCCATCATTCATGCAGGAGGAGCCGGTGAGTGGCTTTGTCTTGGATTCTACCTGTGTGGCGGTGGCAGTCATCAATTGTCATGGAAACAAACACCTCCCTTAGTCACGACGCAAGCAACAATAACACATGAGGAACACACAATGTAACTGCCGCATACAAGACCATGCTAACGCACCAATAGATGCACCTCTCACCGCCTTCCCAGCATGCCTCGGACGTTATAAATGAGGATACACTGTACATCCTGAATTGTGAATAAATCAGCTGATCATCTTCTCCCCCCTCCCCCAGGGTACAAGGTCCTGTCTCTCCTGCAAATGCCACCAGGTGATCGAGAGGCCATAGACCAAGCCGACGTTTACATTCACATCACTTTCATTAAAAAATGGGACATCTGCGCTGGTGCAGCACTCTTGACCTCACTGGGTAATTGATTATTTTAATATTCATTTATAATACATCGGTAACTCCGTTCATTTTTTGAACAATGTGGTTATAGCACAAAATGTGTGTGTAGGGGGGGGATTCCAACAAAACTAGCTGAAGTGGTGTTAAATGTTCAGTAGTCCATTTGTCATTACTTTTGCATCGTATTCTGCATGTAAAACTATAATTACTGTCAACAAAATGGTTTTTTTGTTAACATTTTTGGGTGGATTTAGTACATTCTTTTCATTGCTATTGGTTTGAGTCCGACCTTCTGGAACGGATTGAACCGAGGCACCGCTGCATTCGAAATATTGATGATCATATTAGAAATTAATATTAATTAATTTTCTACCGCTTATCCTCACGAGGGTCGTGGGGGCATGCTGGAGCCTATCCCAGCTGTCTTCGGACGAGAGGTGGGGTACACCCTGGACTGGTGCCAGCCAATCACAGGGCACATATAGACAAACAACCATTCACACTCACATTCATACCTATGGACAATTTGGAGTCGCCAATTAACCTAGCATGTTTTTGGAATGTGGGAGGAAACCGGAGTACCCGGAGAAAACCCACGCATGCATGGGGAGAACATGCAAACTCCACAAAGAGATGGCCGAGGGTGGGATTGAACTTGGGTGTCCTAGCTGTGAGTTCTGCGCACTAACCACTTGAACGCCGTGCAACCCATATCATATTAAATTATATTATAATTTCACATAATTTGATATAAATAGTCACAACTCGGGCTGACAGTCGATTAAAATATTTGATCACAATTAATCAAATTTTGTCCATAGTTAACTAAGAATTAACACATGCACGGGGAGAACATGAAACTCCTCACAGAGATGAGAAATGAATATATATGCATAAATAAATACCATCTTATGACTTCTAATGATCATAAAAAGAGTTCATAGAACATCCAAGCAGTAATTTATTTCCTATCCTGGTTGCAGGGGGACACATGACATCTCTGAAGGGAGAGGACATTGACTACAGTGGGACGCCTCTCACCAAAGGAGGACTGGTGGCCAGCGTGGGTGTGGATCACAAGGCCATACTGGAGAAGCTGCCAAACTGGGATCCTGACCAGCAGTGAAAGACCTGACACCAAAATGGCTGCTACTGTAACTGGGATACTTTGGTACGTCGTCTCAGAGCTTGCTTTTTCCCCAGAGTGGTGGATTCGACATTATAACAGGACCTCACAATGAAGAGAAGACAAGCCCGTTGTCAATCATGCAATTTATCGTCATCACCACGGGCGGCCGGGCAGGACAGCAAAGCCAACATGGCTGCCACTGGGAACCACATCGGCCTACTTGAATACACAGTACAGGTCGCCTGGTAAAATGTTACATGCAAGGTGGAACGGTTCAGAAACATAAACCAAGTCATTCATAAATAAACCAAACACATAAGATTGAAAGTGACGCATTTTCTTTTATCCGGTTATTCTTTGTTCTGTGGAAAAACTGAAAAGTACAAAAAGCAAAGTATTTTTCTTCCATAACAAATAATTTAAACCTGATGAATCCGTTCCCAGAAATATTAACAATTATGGCGGGAACAACCATGATGACGACATCTTTGTACTAGTCTTTCTTTTTGTCAGGACTTGCAACTTTCTTTGGCCTCATGGTGGGTTATTTCGCAGTCGTACTCAGTTAAACAAAAGAAAAAAAAAACAAGTCATCAACCCTACGGTGCTTTGTTTGGGCACTCTGTTCCACCACACGCCGCCCCTTATCCCTTCAAAGATAGTCTGAAGACACTGTTGTCTCCTACATTCAGCTTCAGCGGAATTCAGTGCTGGTAAAATGGTACAATGCATGGCGCACACACGAGGAGGAGGAGTGCACATGCTGGACTCATGTGGACTTGATGGAGGACTCGAGCCAACTACCAAATACTTCCATAAGGATGTGATGTTGGCATGTAAATATCATCTGCTATTGGAGTCTTTCAAGTGATAAGTCAGCTAGGACAATAGTGCCATTTGTTCCATCAAGAGGCTTATGGTTCTTTTTCTTTGTGCATAAATATATTTATATACAGGATAATGGCTGGGTGAATCCATCATTTGTTGTCTCAATTGAAAGCAAGCTATTAATTAAATCAAATTTTAGTAATATGGATTGTGATGATGTAAATTTAATAAATACAAGTTAAGAAAAACATATTGTGCTTTGGTTCTTCATTTTGCTTTTCCCTTCAGGAGTCGCTACAGCAAATCAATCTCCATCCAACCATGTCTTCTGCATCTGTCTCTCCCCTCATGTCCTCCTTCACTACATCCATAAACCTCCTCTGGTCTTCCTCTACCCCTACCTGGCAGCATCCTTCTACCAATATATTCACTATCCCTCCTCTGGACATGTCCCAACCATCTCAGTCTGGCTGATAACTGACTTTATCTCTCTAAACATGTAATGTCCCTCTGATGTACTCCTTCCTGATCCTATCCATCCTGGTCACACCCAATGAGAACCTTTTTTTCATTCATTCATTCAGGGTTGCGGGGGGTGCTGGAGCCTATCCCAGCTGTCTTGGGGTATACATATAGACAAACAACCATTCACACTCAGATTCATACCTATGGACAATTTGGAGTGGCCAATTAACCTAGCATGTTTTTGGAATGGGAGAGGAAACCGGACCACGCATGCACGGGGAGAACATGCAAACTCCACACAGAGATGGCCAAGGGTGGGATTGAACCCTGGTCTCCTAGCTGTGAGGTCTGTGCGCTAACCACTAGACCGCCGCGCAGCCCCCAATGAGAACCTCAGCATCCTCATCTCTGCTACCTCCAGTTCTGCTTCCTGTGTCAATGTTTCATGTTTCATGGGGGGTAGGGGCGCCAGTTCCAGCCAGAATTGCCACTGCTCCTAACCCAAAGAACTTCAGCATCCTCATCTCTGCTACCTCCAGTTCTGCTTCCTTTCTTTTCCTCAGTGGCACTGTCTCTAGACCAAACAACATGGCTGATCTCACCACAGTTTGGTTTAACTTTCATTTTAGCTGAAACTCTTCTATCACACATCACGCCTGACACTTTCCTCCACCCGTTCCATCCTGCCTGCACACGCTTCTTCACCTCCTTTTCACAATCTCCGTTGTTCCGACTTGTTCTCCACCTTCTGTATCTCTTCTCCGTGTAACCTCATTCTTCCACTTGGGTCCCTCTCATTCACACACATATACTCCATCTTGCTGGGGCTATTCTTCATTCCTCTCCTTTCCAGGGCAAACCTCCACTCTAGCATCTCCTCCACCTGTTCCTTACTCTCACTACAAATCCCAATGTCATCTGCAAACATCATAGTCCATGGAGATTCTTGTCTAACCTCATCTGTCAGCCTGTCCATCACCATAGCAAACAGGAAGGGGCTCAGAGCTGATCCCTGATGCAGGCCCACCTCCACCTTCAACTCTTCTGTCACACCTACAGCACATTTTACCACTGTCTTACAGTTCTCATACGTGTGAATATTATATATGTGTGTGCATGTTTATTTGTGTATGTGTCGTGTGTGTACACAGCTTTTAACATGCGTGTGTACCCATTATCAGCGTGTGTATGTGTGAATTGTGTTTGTGTGTACAGATTTATTTATTTTATTTATTAATTATTATATGTATTTATTTATTTATTTTAAGTGTTTTGCCCTGTTTCGGGGCATACGTGCCAAAAATCAGTGTGCGTGTGAGTACATTATTAGTGTGTGTGCAGATTTTTAATGTGTTTTGCCCAAAACGGCCTCCCATACATCCCTAAGTATCTTAATTCCAGTGTTAAATAAGTTGGATTCGATAGAAAAAATATTGAACACAAATGTCGGATAGAAAAACTGTTCCACATAAAGAAAAAAACTTGTTGAAAGTTGAGATACAACCAATCGTGTCACTTTGCCACAAATCCTTTAGGAGGCAGTATCGCATTCGTGCCACACAAAAATACCGGAAGTGCAACGCCGTTCCCAAACCGGACAACAAACCCACGAGTCCGTTGGTTCCGCGTCAACATTGAAATAACTTTTCTAACAAAATTTTTTGTTTTTCCACCACCGCCACCAGACCTTATCGAATATTTCTGCACTCCGATTCCCGATAGCAAGATGTTTAACAGACAAACAAGTCTGTGGATGGGTGATGTATGCCGGAAGCCCTTACACTTGTTAGCTTCATTTTTAAAGCTAGCGAGCTAAAGAAGATGATGTCTGAAATTAGCATTGTACCATCATGCATTGTAACGTTATGTTGCTTTAAGCATGCATTGTGTTTGAGACTGTATGAGTAATTGTACACAGAGAAGATAGTTTGCCCGTATGCCTGTTGGTGTACTAGTTGCCGTCATAAATGAGCTAACTATTTGTGTGCCGCTCAATGCGTTTAAGAAGACGCACCACTCCATCAGAAATCATCTAATATTTACGTAGTCAAATGCAGTGTATTTGCGATTCCACTTCAGAATGGTGTTTATCATTTATTACTAAAAGTTGTTGCATATTTGTCCTTTTGCTTGACGTAACGGTTTGTCGTTATGATTGATTCAATGTTTGCGTGTGTTTAGCTGGACCCATACATGGATGAAAACTTCATTAAACAAGCCTTCGGTGCTATGGGAGAGTCGCCGTTTGGAGTCAAAATCATCACTCACAGGATCACAGGGTATGGGGCGTGTTTCCTTTGCACTTTTGAGCCGTAACTCCTTGGATGAACGGATTGTAGAGACATGCACCGGGTCTGGCGAGGCAAGCAACCTCTTCACAGTCCGTCTCTTAAAATAACCCTCATTGGGGTCGCGGGTGTGCTGGAGCCTACCCCAGCTTTCTTTGGGTGAGAGGCGGGGTACACCCTGGACTGGTCGCCAGGCAATGGCAGGGCACATATAGACAAACAACCATTCACACCAACGTACAATTTCGACTCGCCAACCTAACATGCGTGTGTTTTCAATGTGAGGGGAAAACCCACCCATGAATTGAACCCAGCGAACCCCAATCGGATTCCCACCGAATAGGATTCCTAATTTAGAAATGGAATATGTTGAACTTGCAGCATACAAAGCTGTTTACCACCTTCTTAATACACTGTTTTAAACATGATTAGAGCCCTCCAGCTATAAAATAACACCCCTATAGTCACCTTTACACTTCTATTACCCAATTTAGTAGACATAATAGTAGCATACATAACATATAAGACAAGGAAAAGTTATTTACACCTTCTAAATACACTTTTTAAAGAAGATTAGAGCCCTCTTTCTATAAAATAACACCCCTAAAGTCCCCTTTAGACTCATATTACCCAATTTAGTAGACGTTATAGTACAGTATATAACATATAAGACATTGGAAATATATTTACAGCTACTAAAAGCTGTTTACTACCTTCTTAATACACTTTTTAAACATGATTAGAGCTCTCTAGCTATAAAGTAACACCCCTATAGTCACCTTTACACTTCTATTACCCAATTTAGTAGACATAATCGTAGCTTATAGATAACATATAAGACATGGGAAATGTATTTACACCTTCTAAATACACTTTTTAAATATGATTGGAGCCCCCTAGCTATAAAATAACACCCCTATAGTCACCTTTATACTCCTGTTAGCCAATTGAGTAGACATCATAGTAGAATATTACATATAAGACTTATTTACACCTACATCATAGTAGAGTATTACATATAAGACTTATTTACACCTTTTAAATACACTTTTTAAAACATGATTAGGGCCATCTAGCTCTAAAATAACACTCAAAAAATAACACACACGAACATACATTAGTGTTGCCAGCTCTGGACACCCATGCCTTATTTTTGTGTAATTATGAAGATTGTTAATTGATGTGCAGCGTTCTGCATGAATGAATAAATCAGTAAATAAGTGTAAAGGAGGAACCTGCGTGAAGTGTTGGCTGAGAAGTGTGCCGCCTGTGGGTAAAAGAGTCGTGTGTTGCAGTGGTTCGGCAGGATACTGCTTTGTGGAGATGGCAGACGAAGAGAGTGTTGATCGCTGCGTTGAAAGACTCAATGGAAAACTGGTTCCCGGATCAAACCCGGTCAGTTGTTTTGCATCATTGCTCATTTGTTTCCTGTTGGATCCTTTCAATATTAGTTTGAATATAATATATATTGTTCAATTAATCTGTGAATACATCTGACCTTCCTTTTTCTGCAGCGATAGTCTTATTGTTATCGAGCACTAGTATGTGCGTGGATAGTGGAGCTCAATTAGCATTGGTCCTTCTGTATTGGGATTGATTATTGCTTTATGATATCTTATATCTTACAGTATGTGACAGGGCTCCGGGCTAACTTTTTTGGCCCCTAAATTGAAATTTTAGGAGCATAAGCAGAAAATTTCGGAGTGCACACCGAAAATTGACTTGCAAAAGTACATTTTCACATTTCCTCTCATTTTCACCGTCTTGCTGGTATACATGAAAAATACCTAAATGGCAATTGTCTTCTAAAATCACCCAGATTCTGTCCCTAGCTTCTCGAAGGATTCAGATTGTTCAGCTAGCACATACCCCATCAATGTGACAGCTACTTGTACCTTCCTTGTGGGACAAAAACAAGCTCCAAACTAATCGCATTACTTTTTGTATTTTTTGAAGACAAGATGTCACTTTGGTAAAACAAAAGTTACATTTGGAGTCCCAAGACCAGAGGCTAGGTGAGGCTCGCTACCTAGCGAACAGGCAAACTGTAAACAAAGATGCGACATTAGACGAAAATGAGACATGCTGGCATCGATAGGCGTAGAAAATAAAAAAACATCACATTATTTTAACCTTAACACAAATTTTTACATTATTAGAGCCGTCTACACCAGTGATTTTCAACCACTACTTTGTCAGGTGTGCCGTGAGGAATTATCCAATATCACTTTAAAAAAAAAAAAAAAAAAAAACATTTATTAACCATTCTGCAAATATTCGTCCGTGTGGCAACACATAGCTGATTGCCTTGTTCCTCCATTAGACTGAGTGATGCGCATGCAGGTCATTTTTGGTTTTTGGTTTTGGCCGCAATATTTTTTTTTTTCAATGTAAAAAATAGAAAGGTTGTAAAACATTTCTCTAGACAGAAATAACCCCCCCCCCCCCACAGTCATCTTTACATTCCTGTTATATAGTAGACAAAATAAGACGTAGAAAACCTGTTTACCACCTTTTAAATACCCTTCGCAACATTATTAGAGCCCTCTAGACATGAAAAAACACCCCTACAGTCACCTCTACACTCCTATTACCCAATATAGTAGACATAAGAGAAAATAAGACATAAAAAAACCTCTTCGCCGCCTTCTAAATACGCTTTTTAACATTATTAGAGCCCTCTAGACATGAGATAACACCCCTATAGTCACCTTTACACTTCTGTTACCCAATATAATAGACATAATATGAGAAAATAAGACAGAATATTTAATATGACCTGTGACAAGCCGTCGTAAATTGACACACTGTTGGACAAAGTGTGTCCCTTTTCAACTCAATACAGGATGTGTACTTTTACCTGGTCGCACATGCACAAGTAGAGGACAAATTGACTCACATTATGTCAAATTTTAGTCGCCAGCCTGGAGCCCTGAGTAGGAAAACAACAACAGTGGTGCAGAAGTGTCCTGCAATGAAGTAGCGTTGGCCAAGCTACTGTGCTCCGCTGTCCACTGGCCCGTACCTGCTGCTGAGAGGCTGCTTGTACATGAGTGTACTTTGTTTGAAGCTGGTGAATAGAGTCTCTGGTAGCAACTAACTGAGGAATGGGCTAAAGGCTGGTCTGGGTGGAGGAGGTACGTAAACCCAAATAACAAGCATAATAACGCCTCTCTTTATTCCCAGCAATATCAGTGCTATACTACATGGCTTTGCTGTGTGTGCGGTGGGCTTAGTGTGTGCTTTCTCTTCCTGTTTGCAGCCTCGCAAGTTTAAGCTAAATTTTGCCACCTATGGGAAACGGCCAGAGGCAGGGTAAGTTCAACTATCTTGTCGATGCAGTAATTCACCATAAAAGCATTTCTGTGTGCCAAGGGCCACCTGTACTCAGCGTGTAGGACCTTTTTTAAAAGAATATCATCATTTTCAAACTCAGCTTAGTTTTATTGGTTGCACAGCAGTTTATTAGTATGAACTTTTTTTTTTCTTACCTGAGAGCTTTTTGTGCATTTTAAAAAACTTTCCCCCCATAGTTCAACTTTGTCCTTCTACATTTTTACTCGGAAGGACATAATATTTAGCATTTTCGTCAGCTAAAATTGCTGCTTTATTTTGTTTCATATTATGTCTTTCCTTGAATATTTAAATTCTATTTTTTTTCCCAATATTTTGTCCTTATTAATATAAAATCACTGCTCGTTTTCAATTTTACTGTTTTTTGTCTTGTTTAATTGCATTTTTAGAGTGCAGAGGGCCAATAAAAAACAGCCCCATCGCCACACATTGGGCACACCTGCTTAACAAAAACATCTTGATGAAGCAATTTCAGTAGAAATTGTGTGCAAATTCTGAAATGTAGAATAAATACAGAGGCTCGAACCAGCAACCATATGCAATGCAATGTAACTTTAATTTGTGCATTCATTTTCAATGGGAAATATATGACGGAACAGATTCTGATTGATAGCCCACTTGTCCTGAATGAGCTGACTGGAAATGGCAGAATTTGAAAGGTTATGAATCAGGGACCAGCAACCATCGGGTTGGGCCTGAGCCATGTAAAAGAAACAGTTTCAGTAAAAATTAGTAGAATTTACGTGTGAATTCTGAGCAGAAGTGTACAATAAGTACAGTGTCTTAGGAAAATGAAAACAGACCACCCCAGCCACGTGTCGTAACACTCTTCTACTTCCCTCAGGCCCGAGTTCTCAGTCTTTGTGGGCGACCTGTCCTCTGAGGTGGATGACTACCAGCTCCACCAAGCCTTTAAGAAGTTCCCCTCCTGCAAGGGAGCCAAAGTAGTCACCGACCAGTATGGCTACTCCAGGTACGTCAGGTCACAGTTGGATCTTAACAGCAAAGATGGCCGCTCCCTTTGGATGAATGTGAGCATTTGCATAGTTTTACCACCAAGGCTTGCAACAAATACTCATGTGATGTCTGTTTATGGTGTGTAGTAGCTACTGGATAGCAATGCAAAGGACTGTACTCTCTTGAAGCTTGAAGAAATGTGTTGTTGTCTTAATGCTAAAACTATTGTTTTCCCCATATAGGCTAAGCCAGAGCAACTCACAATTCAAGTGATGCTACCTGATGTTAAAAGTAAAAGCACAAGTTTCAGTTCTACCATAATAATACCATCTATATATATTGTTGTCAATATAAGCTGCCATCAAATGCCTACTATGTACTGTGCCGCGGCACGGACGGGAGATCTGACTTGTGTTTGCCTGCAGAGGCTACGGCTTTGTCAAGTTTGCCGATGAAAGTGAGCAGAAGGCGGCCATCGAGGAGTGCCAGGGCACGGTGCTCGGCGGGAAAGCACTCAGACTCAGTTTTGCAGTGGCAAAGAGGTACGATGGGGATGATGACCCCCTCCCCACAACACTGCAATCCATCTGCGGTGACGCCGCACCTTTGACATGGAACTCCATTTTTCTATTCCTGTGTTTTGCAGTCAAAAGACAAACACCTGGGTGAGCCAGACTCCCAGTTACCAGAGCAATTACAGCCCGTCTCCATCCAGCTACTATGGTGCTGGGGGGCAAGGCTACTACCCTCAGTGGGGCGCTTGCGGTCAGTACAGCGGCTACAGCAATGGCAGCTACAACTACAACTACAACTACTCGCCCTACGGGTACCCTCCGCCCAGCCATATGATGCCGCCACCTCCCGTGGCGATGCCGCCCACGTCTGCTGACGTGACAGGAAGCGTCCAGGTTGGTGAAAGCCACATGGCCCTGAGTGAAAAAGTGATAAGCTAATAAGTGGTAGGGCCCCTCTTAGCAGCAACACGTGCAATCTAGCGTTGGTGATCACTTCCAATGAGTCTCTTCCAGTAATGTGGAGGAACTGTTGTCATTCAGGCTTTTCCAGCATGAAGCACCTTTTGTAGGTCATGCCACAGCATCTCAGTAGCATTCAGGAATAGGCGGCTCCAAGTCTTCGTTTGCTTTGGTGGACTTTCTTGTGTGTTATGGATCATGGTCCTGCTGCACAAGCCAAGTTGCTTTGAGGTCACCTAGAGATGGCCAAACATCCTCCTTCTACAGAATGCATGCTTCTGTTTATCACAGCCCCAGACCATCACACTACCACCACCATATTTGACTCATCCCTTTTTGTAATGGGACACACACTGTCCAAAAAGTTCAACTTTTGAGTATTTTCCCAAATGCTTTCTGCAAAATTAAAATTAACCTTAATGTTCATTTCAGTGGTTTTGCTGTTGGAACTCTACCAAGCAGGGCGTTTTATCCCAGTGTCTTTCTTGTGGTGGAGTCCAGAACACTGACCTTAACTCTGGAAACTGCTTTCTTGTGACCTCTCTGATGAGTCGTGGCTGCACTCTTGGGTCTTTTTGGTTGGGAAGGTTCACCACTGTTCCATGTTTTCAACATTTGTGGATAATGGCTCTCACTGTGGTTTGCTGGAGTCCCAAAGCTTTGGAAAGGGCTTCATAAGCTTTTACACACTAATAGATCTCAATTCATCTCAGTTGGGGTATATTTTAACGAGCGGGACAATCACTAGTCGTTGACGAATACTGATATTGGACTGGAGGTGTTGAGGCGTCGTCACTTACTAGTGAAGCTGATGAGTGGCTGGTGGATGACAGCCCCACACACCATGGTGGTCACATACTTCACCAGGTTCTCTGCGGGCATGATGAGGGTGTCGTCATAGACTGTTTACATTTGTTTGATGATCTGAAACATTTTAGTGCGACAATATTATTGTGCCATGTTTTGGCCATCATCGGGTATTGGTATCATATTGTCATATTCTTCATCCATCTTCCTTGTCGATGTAGATATATTGCTCTTTTTTTTCATCCAAATAGAAAACCTTTAATGTGTGATCATTGAGTACTAGCAATGCAATCCAAAGAACCGGGAAAAAAGATGAGAAAAAGCAACATCATTTATATTTTATATAGTTTTTTGTAGTTATGACACAGAATATGTATGTCTAAATAACAGCTGAGGTGTTTTCTTGTGTGCACCCCTACTCCCCTATTGCACTTTTGTGTTGACTTTATCATTTGCTCACATATTGTAAATGTTTCCTGTCCAGGAGAGCCATGAAGACTCTGGAGAAAGAGAGGAGGAGGATGCAGAAGGTAACGCCTCAACGTTAAAGCCGGGACACCGGCTGTCGTGCAGACAATGCCGATGCCAATCATGTGTGGTCCAGTCAAATTGTTGGCTGTCATGAAAGCATTTTTCACTGAACCTGAAATGTCTTTCCAGCAACAATCCAAGAATGCAACGTGGACCAGTGGAACGAAGACTTTATGCAGCGCAGCGAAGAGCTCTATGACGCCTTGATGGACTCTCACTGGGAACCACTGGACTCCTATGACTCTCCCATACCCCCTCTGTCGTGATGCATTCTTGCCGTCCTTCAATTCCTCCACAGACTTGACCCACAATCTTCTGCGACACCTAAGTTATTCAACTCATCATCAAATAGTCACACCTTTATTTTATTGTTTACCATGTTGGTAAGATCCAGAATGGCTGGTAAAATAATGTTCAGCCACAGTGTTTGTGGCTTGTTGACATTGTTAGTCACGTTGACATTAGCTGTAGCCAGCTAGTTAGATTGTATGATGAGGCGGTGTGTCTGATGTAAGGGAATGTGGCTTAGCAGGGCTGCAGTTGCAAGAACCTTCAGGCGGCGTACCAAGGAGCGCCGTCGTTCTCCGCTTGCGTGATGTATTTCCCAAGTTCCCAGCACCATCTTCCGTTGGGAGTTTTGGCTTTGTATTTTGTATATTTCTTATTTCCAGACGTGTGTGATCAATTAAAAAAGGAAATGTACGAGTCTCCTGGCTTTGGAGTTGAAACGATGATGGGAGAATGATTCGACAATTTTTATTGGGCAGTTGCCATCCACAGTTACGCAGCAATTATTCATACGCTTGCCTGTTTGAAGCCCTAAGGTAGAAGAAGGATATCCGTTTTCATGCAAAAGCTGTACAATGTTTATATTATGTGACTTAACAGGTAGCAGCTGTACCATTACACCACCAAGGACTAACAGGTGAGTAGCTAAATTCTGCCAATTTATTTTTTTATTACTTGGTTCTCTTTTTTTTTTCTCTCTCCTGCCTCAGGCTGGCTTGGCGAGAACAAAGTGACACCACCTGACTTGGTCCCCACGGTGACGCTTACGTTCTTCACCATAGTGAGATTTTACATGTACTGTAAAGTGGAACCACACACCTTCACAAATCACTATTCACTGCCACAAACGGGGGTGAGGGTGGGGGGTACTACATCTACGATAACACATCTCAGTCACTATGAGTGGGTAATCTACTAAACAGGTGATAATACAGGTCAAATGTGCAGCATATTATGTACCAATGTTCAAAATAATCATTCTTTTTTCCTGAAGCGTTGAGATTTCCCATTTTTAGGGGGTTCTTGAATGCACCGTAGCTGTGTGCATTCTACGCCATGACTGATTCCATCTGCTCATCATTGATTGGTGGTGAGTAGCGATTTTATTCATTTTTCACTTATACATTTTCCTAAATGTGTTTTCATAAGAATTGGGGGCATATTTGGGGATTAAACCTTCATTGTGAAGAGAGTGAACTGTAGCAATTGAGAGAAGGAGGGGGTTCTGGAGCTGAATCCAATCTAACTGCAACACTCACTTTTTTGGCAAATGCTGATCTGACATCCAGCGAAGATGATGAAGAGTTTTAGGGTCTTTCTTTACAACTCAAGGTTTCTGTCCTCACCTTCTGACACCTCAAAGTGCAGCCTGGGGGCCATTTGCGGCACACTCTCAAAATAGAATTGAATGAGAATATACTAAAAAAAATCAGCAAAATTGGAGGAAATATGGTTGTATTTTAACGAGAAAGTCAATTTTATGAGAATGTCATTTTATTAGCACAAATGACATAAGAATAAGACTTAAGTTGTATGAGAAACAAAACACCATTTTGGAAATTTTGGTTGCATAAAGCTATCAGAATAAACTCATAATTCGGAAAAAAATTGGTGCGAAAAAAGTTGAAATGGTTGTAAAATCAAATAAAAGTAATTTTACAAGAAATGGTCAACATTGTAAGAGAAAAGTTGTAACCCATTACAAGAGTAAACTGGTAATATTATAACAAATCAAATGGGGGGAAAAAAAAACAAAAAATTGAAAAGTCAGCAGTTATTTAAGGAGAATAAATTAAAAATGTTAAGAGAAAAAAATATTTTATGTGAATAAACTAATGTGGTTTTGGGTGAAAACAATGGGGGAAAAAAGAACCAAATTAATAATATGCTTTTTCACTTTGATAAAACATCTTAGCATATGAACTTCTATACAACATGTCGAACTGTAATTTTTCATGATGTGGCCTTTGCTGGAAAACCCTTTGGACACCCCAGGGGGTACGTGTCTTGCCATCTTACGTAGGACACCAGTGCTTATGTTCTTCAGGATATTCTAAATGCTTGTGGTGGTTATGAGTAACAAGTAGACCTGTCATGTTAAGGGATAAATCGACTTATCCAACAATCTTCCTTGAAGCTGTCCTTCTGATTTGATTGTAAAAACCTGGAAAAAGAAGCTGAAACGTTGTCAAACCCAAACGTTTTCAGTCTACAGCAGAAATAAAGGTTCACTGGTCCAGTACTTCTGGAGCTTTCTCAAATGAAGTATGAAAGTCTTTCGGTTTCGCCAGTTTATATTATGTATGTCTTCCCACGTCAATTCTGGTTCTTGAACAATCCCAGTCCAGGTCCCCCAGGGCAGTACCAGCTGGGACCTTGACAGTACCAACCCTGGTATAATCCCCTCCAGCTCAAGCAGCCTAGAGCGCCTCCTAGCAACTGTGTGGGGAACTGAGGGAAGTAGGCAAGGAGACAAAGGAGCAGGAAGAGCCAGAGGCAGAGCAGAAGAACACAGAACAAAAAAAGGATCCGAAGCGGAGCATCAGAAAAGCCACCCTGGCTGAGATAAGGCCCAAACACTGCTGTTTCTTCAGAAAGCAGCAGACAGCAGAGACAGAGGAGGAAGACGTCCTCCGAAACCTCATATCCTCTCCACAGCATCCCGGCTCGCAGACATTCCGCCTTGCTCTCCCCTTCTCGTAACACCAAGACAGGCTGACTGTTATTGATGTCCGGGCTGCCCACAAGCGGCTCATAGCAGCTTCCTGTAGCGTTTTCCAGAAGGTCCAGAAGTTTGCAGAAGACAAACCACAGTCCACCAGCCGCTCCCAGCCGAGAGAGGTGGCGGCATGACAGTGATAGGGATCGGCGGGTGGAGAAGGACAGGAGAAAAACAAAGGAGCCGACCAGGATGCACGTCCAACCCCAACCAGATCGCAAAAACATCCTGAGAGAACAGGAGAAACCAATAAATAACCCAGAACATTTTTGGATTACAGTGGAACCTCAGTTTGTACATGCCCTGATTGGCGTGTTTTTCTAACCAAAGGTAGACAGGAAACAACCTCACCTGTAGAGGAAGTGGCTTCTCTTGGCAAACACACTGTGCTGGGAGACCCACAAACTCAGCACAGGGCCGAACATCACCATGGCCGACAGCAGCAGGTGAAAGTGCCGACGGAACAACGTGTTGCCCAGCAGGTGGGCAGCCAAGTCCGTCAGGACCACCAGGACCGTGTTCAGGATCATCTGGACCCAGAACCAAGACTGACTGGGTGAAATGGAACCGACAAGAGACTCCTTGTTGTGGAACGTAGATCCTGTAGAGTTTCGGAGCTGCTTGGGTTAGCTGCGTCTGTGCGGGACAACACGGACATTCTGGCGGCTGACTTTTGGCATCTCGGGCTCCAAATATGTTCGCAGTGTCGAATCCAGTTGTGAAGTTCTAAGCTCTGACACTTAGTCCATTATTTTCATGGACAGAATTTCTAGGTGTGTTTTCTAGGAGGGCTGCACGGCGGTCGTGTGGTTAGCACGCCGACCTCACAGCTAGGAGACCGGAGTTTAATCCCACCCTCGGCCATTTCTGTGTGGAGTTTGCATGTTCTCCCCGTGCATGTGTGGGTTTTCTCCGGGTACTCTGGTTTCCAATTCCAATTGTCCATAGGTATGAATGTGAGTGTGAATGGTTGTTTGTCTATATGTGCCCTGTGATTGGCTGGCCACCAGTCCAGGGTGTACCCCGCCTCTCGCCCGAAGACTGAATGAATTAATATTTTCTATTTCCAATTCTATATTTCCAATTGGAGGTCTTAGGTTCTCCACCCACCCATCCATCCGTCCTCTTTTGCTTTCTGAGGTTGGGTTGCGGGGATGACAGCCTCAGCAGAGAAGGCCAGAACTCCATCTCTGCTGCGATTTTGTCCACCACCTCCTGGGGTATCCTGAGGCGTTCGGAGGACACATTGTAGAGACTAGGATGTGTCCTACCAGTCTTATGTTGCTCTGAACGTCTCTCCAGGGAAGCAAAGGGGGCGACCAGATGCCCCAGCCACCTCATCTGGCTCCTCTTTAGTGCGGTGGAGCAGTGGTTCTATTCCAAGTTCCTCCCGGATGACAGTACTTCTCACCCCATATCTCCGGGTAAAGCCCAGCCACCCCACTTGTGCCTGCAATCTTGTTCGGTTATCATAGGAATGTAGATTGACTGGTAAATTGAGAGTAGAGTCCAAGTCACTGCAGATGCTGCAGCAATCTACTTGTCAATCTCACAAAGCATCTTTCCCTCATGAACAAGACTCTAAGTTACTTGAAATCCTACACTTGGGGCAGGATCTCATTCCTGACCTGGAAATGGCAATGCACCCTTAGCATCCGGTCTGTGCCGTTCACAGATGATGTGGTCCTGATGGCCATCAGCGTTTGCCGGGGTGAAGATAGAGTTGAGCAGCTTGGTCTACAATTTGGGTAAAAGCTTTGGGTTGGGACCAAGAAAAAGACATCGCTGATACAAGCGTCTGAAATGAGTTACCTCTGCAGGGTGGCTGGATTCACTGTCACTGTAAGGGTGAGGAGATTAGAGTGGAGGTGCTGCTCCTTCACATCGGGAGGAACCAGTTGAGGTGGCTCGGGCATCTTGTCCAATTGCCTCCTGGATCCCTCGCTAGTGAGGTGTTCCGCGCATGCATATTCATTGAGAAGGCCCCATGTTAGACCGAGGACTTGCTTGAGGGATTATGTGTTGTAGTAGTCCTGGGAATGCCTTGGTGTCCCCCCAGGTGGAACTGGAAGAGCTGGACGGAGACTGGGAGGTTTGCACTTCCCTACTGAGACTGCTGGACCTGGATAGGTGGATAGATTTGTGCAGTGGTGTGTTAATCCATCAGCGCCTTCACTTCCTGCGGAGACTACGGTTGTTCGGTGTCAGCAAAAACATCATGCAAATTTTTTACAGAACAACAATAGAGTCTATCTTACGGTACGGGATCACCAGTCGGTTTGGGAATCTCAACGTCAAATCAAAAACCCAGATTCTCAACCTGCTCAGAGTAGCAGGTAAGATTATGGCAACTCCCCCCTCAACCCTCAGGAGCTGTTCAATCAGGCTGCCATCGCCCAAGCAAAAAACATCCTCAATGACAGCTCTCACGTTCTGTTCAATGAATACGTATTAATGCACTCAGGGAGAAGGTATAGGGTTCCGCTATGTAAACACAACCGTTACAAACACACATTTGTCCCTCTCTCAGTCAAGCTCATAAACGAGCAAATGTGTAATCTGGTCTATATGTGAACTAGCACTTTAAATTGGCATTTTAAATACTGCACACTTTAACTTACCAGCTTACCAGTTGGTAATTGCACAGCTCAGATGAGTCGCTTTTTGCACATTGATCCCTCTGGGAATGGTTCTGGTGGGTCACCAGTATGGTTCTGGTGTCTTTTATGCTTGTTGTATATGGTTTTACTGCGTCTGTCATGTACTGCATGTCTCTGTTGGTTGTATGCAGCTGTACCCTGCCTCTAAACCAAATTTCTCCCAAGGGAGACAAATAAATTGAACTGAACTGAACTGAAAATAAGGCACAATCGCTTGCATGGTTGGAGAATAATTGATTTACTTCCAATGAACAGTCATTGTTGATGGGCCGTGAGATTTTAAAATAAATGTCCTGGACTTTGGGGAAAAATATGACATTCAAAAGCGTGAATACCATCCTTTTCCTGGAACAGGCGAGCAGGCTACCGATTCATAACACTGCAGCTCTATTAAGGAGCCTGTGTGCTGGTGTGGTCACAGCAGCTGTCAGCACTCTAATCTTACCTCTAATACTCCGTAAACCACCGACTGCCAACACAGGCAGCTGTCTGCTGAAGCTAAGGGCGTACACGCACTCGGTCTGCAATTGCATTCATCCGAGGGCCAGAATTTTCCTGGGTAGGCACTGTTGGGAACGGATGGTATTGTTGAAAAAATATCTATTATATATACATGGGCTGCACTGTGGCCTAGTGGTTAGCTGGTAGGCCACACAGTAGATCTGGGTTTGAATTTCCATTGGGCATCTCTGTGTGGAGTTTGCATGTTCTCTCCATGGTACGTGGGTTTTTTCCGGGTATTCCGGCTTCCTCCCACATTCCAAAAACATATATGTTAGGTTAATAATCCATGGGTATGAACATGAATGATTACAGGTACAGCATATGTGCTGTGCTGTTACCAAAAGTAACTCAAACAGTAACACGTGGATCATGTGTACCAGACAGACTATGCAGGAAGTCATGTGGTGGTGGACAGGTGACCTCAGACTGTATCTGCCTCGCTGCTATCAGGTAGAAATGCCACTGATTAGAGTGACGACAGATATCAAACAAAAGCTTTATAAATACACACCAGACATGCAGCATTACCGTAATCAAGTGTACAAACGCTCAGTGCAAAAATAATGCATTCTGGGTTTGGCCACCTGAATGGTTAAGGCAGTTGGGAGAACCATTTTGTTGTGGTTTTTGGGCTCTCCCGTGTTGAACAAAATTGACAAAAATGCAAGTTTGCACCTGTATTCGACAATGACACGAAACGACAGCACCGCAACGTTTGAAAAAATGCTAAAGGTTTGCCAGAGACATTCGTAGAGGTCCACTGGCTGCTTGGACCTTGTGCCCGAATACAGTGCACCTTGCAGGGCCATGGCAGGTGGCTCCCTCCGCTCTATAGCTCCTTAATGTCAGCGCGCCCTCTAGTGTCCGCCACAACCGCCGCTCCGAAATGGAAGGTTGTCTTGAACAGCTGAATGTACGTTAGGATAAATCAAATTGGTGTCATTCTTTTGAAGTATGTCCATCTGTGTTACATTTCATTCATCAGCGCCGAGGAGATACACGGCTGTCGACAGACGAACTGTCAGCTGCCGCTCATACCGCACGTCTCGCATTAAGCCCTAATAAGCAACGGTCCTTGTCTGAATCGGCTTCTCCAGCCAATCGGCCAGTCAATTAACACCCAACACGGGGTGGCCAAAGTGCGGCCAACTATTAATTAGTATATTCTGAAAATATCACCTTACAAGAAAACACCAGCAAAAAAGGAACAAGCAGCAGTAACTTTATGAGAATAAAGTCAAAATATTAAGCGGAAAATTGAATTGAACAAGATTTTTTTTTTATTTTACGATAATGTAATAACCTAATTTTAGTAACATCAGGATGAAATATTACAGAATATGACTTCTGTTTTTTAAGTCATAGTATTCAGACAAACTAAGCATACAGAAATAATATGTAAATTAGGTTGGGGGAAAAGGTACAGCATGATGGGAATAAAGTCATCATGTTATAAAAGGAACATTTATGAGAAATTAAACTAGTTGGGGGGGGGGGGGGGTGGACAGCAAAAATGGAAAAAGTTGCCATCATTTTGTGAAAGTCAAAATATTAAGAGAGAAAAGTTACAATTTGACAAGAGTAAACTCGTAACATAAAATGTAAATATAAAATATGTAGTAATATGAGAAACAAACAAAGCCAAATAAAGTTGTAACATTTTTAAAAATTATGTCATAATATTATGGGAATAAAGTCATAATACCATGAAAAGAAAAATTTCCCCAAAAAATACAATTAAGTTTGTTTCCCATCATTTAACAACTTTCCTATTTTTAAAGCAAACTTTTTCTTCAATATTCAATAATCTCGCAAAAGTATTGCAAGATCTCGTAAAAGTTCTGTGAGATTTTGGAAAAATTTATTTTTTGGTGAGATAATCTAATTTTTGGTGAGACGTATTGCAAGATATGAGAAAACTTTTCTTTTTTTTAACTCAAAAATTTTTTGGTAAGGTGATCTATCAAAAATAGATGACATAAAGATGCTTCTTTTTTTTTTAACCATCCCCCCCCATGTCCCCTTGGGGGTTCTGTAGGATACAGTATGATAATAACCGCATAAAAATATTCTCTTGTTCCCATTGGCCGGCTCTCGCTCGGAAAAAGAATTTGTAGAAGAGATGACAGACGAACGTGGCGAAGCAAAGATAGAGTATGCGGGTGTCGGGGTGAGTTAGCCATGAGTTATGCAGGAGAAAGTTCCTGGCGCTCTTCCCAAAAAGTCACATTATTGGGACGTGAGAAGTGCAGACAAACAGGCGGAGAGGGCAGCCAAACATCATGAGAGCTGTCACAAGTGATGGAAGTGACGGTGTGTGTGTGTGTGTGTGTGTGTGTGTGTGTGTGTGTGTGTGTGCTTGTGTGTGTGTGGTGGCCTGGGAAGGCAGGGTCATCAAGAGTTATAAATTTGATCCCAGCTGGTTGCACAGCTGCTTCCTCTTTACCTGGACCGTGTAAGTCTGCTCCACTTTTTCATCATCCATCATGACCAGAGACACCATTTCAAGGTTTAGACATCCAAATCATTCACCAAACAATCTTTATGTTCTCTCCTGCACTGGCAGCGCTTTGTTTTCAGACACGTCTTGTTGAGTTCCTGGCAGGTAAATTGTAGCGTTAATGTTTATTCCCAAATACCTTCATCTTTAGCTTCTAGTAGTGGATGGATTTTCCCATTCTGATCTTCCTCTTCTATTCCAGTGCAGTCATGGGCGATGCGGAGATGTCCGTGTTCGGGTCGGCCGCCTCCTACCTGCGGAAGTCGGAGAAAGAGCGCATGGAGGCTTCCACTCGTCCTTTTGACATCAAGAAGGAGTGCTTCATCCCCGACCAGGTGGAGGAGTTTGTCAAGGCTTCCATCACCGGCCGAGACGGAGACAGCGTGACTGTGCAGACGCAGCACGGCAAGGTCAGTGCAGGATTTCTCATAGCTAGGATGCAAAGTAGACCATTCCATACGCATCAAGATACCCAAGTTAGCATAGTATTCAAAGCACAACCAATCCACAGAGTGTACCAACCATACCTTTTGATGCGCTTACATTTGTTGGTCGTATCACAATGTCACTCTTACAGTATTTTCTAATGTAGCACATCAGATCCCCAAAGGTTGGATTAGAGAGAGAGGGTTACAGTTACGGTGAGAGAAAAGGTGTTAGGGTTTGCGGACGGTTAGGGTTAGAGAGTTGGGGTTAGGGTTCGGGAAGGGTTAAGGTTCGAGGACGGTTAGGGTTAGAGAGAGAGAGTTAGAGATTTGGGGGTAGGGTTCGAGGAGGGTTAGGTTTAGAGAGAAAGAGTTAGGGTTCGAGGAGATTTAGGGTTCGAGAGAGAGTTAGAGTTAAGGTTCAGGAAAGTTTAGGGTTAGAGAGAGAGGGTTAGAAATTTGGGGGTAGGGTTCGAGGAGGGTTAGGGATAGAGAGAGGCAGTTAGAGAGTTGGGGTTAAGGTCCAGGAAGGGTTGGTGTTGGAGAGAGATGGTTAGAGAGGAGTTAGGGTTGGGGAAGGGTTAGTGTTAGAGAGAGAGAGTTAGAGCGTTAGGGGTAAGGTCTGGGAAGGTCAGCGTTAGACAGAAAAGGTTAGAGAGTTGGGGTTAAGGTTCGAGAAGGGTTAGTGTTAGAGAGTTAGGGTTAGAGAGTTGGGGTTAGGGTTCGGGAAGGGTTAAGGTTTGAGGACGGTTAGGGTTAGAGAGAGAGAGTTAGAGATTTGGGGGTAGGGTTCGAGGAGGGTTAGGTTTAGAGAGAAAGAGTTAGGGTTCGAGGAGATTTAGGGTTAGAGAGAGAGTTAGAGTTAAAGTTCAGGAAAGTTTAGGGTTCTAGGAGAGTTAGGGTTAGAGAGAGAGGGTTAGAGATTTGGGGGTAGGGTTAGGGTTAGGGATAGGGAGAGACAGTTAGAGAGTTGGGGTTAAGGTCCGGGAAGGGTTAGTGTTAGAGAGGAGTTAGGGTTGGGGAAGGGTTAGTGTTAGAGAGAGAGGGTTAGAGAGGAGTTAGGGTTGGGGAAGGGTTAGTTTTAGAGAGAGCGAGTTAGAGTTAGAGTGTTAGGGGTAAGGTCAGGGAAGGTCAGCGTTAGAGAGAGAGGGTTAGAGAGGAGATAGGGTTCGGGAAGGGTTAGTGTTAGAGAGAGAGGGTTAGAGAGGAGTTAGGGTTGGGGAAGTGTTAGTGTTAGAGAGAGAGAGAGTTCGAGCGTTAGGGGTAAGGTCCAGGAAGGTCAGCGTTAGAGAGAGAGGTTTAGAGAGGAGATAGGGTTTAGGAAGGGTTATTGTTAGAGAGTTGGGGTTAAGGTTCGGGAAGGGTTAGTGTTAGAGAGAGAGGGTTAGAGAGGAGTTAGGGTTGGGGAAGGGTTAGTGTTAGAGGGAGAGGGTTAGAGCGTTAGGGGTAAGGTCTGGGAAGGTCAGCGTTAGAGAGAGAGGGTTAGAGTTGGGGTTAAGGTTCGGGAAGGGTTAGTGTTAGAGAGTTAGGGTTAGAGAGTTGGGGTTAGGGTTTGGGAAGGGTTAAGGTTTGAGGACGGTTAGGGTTAGAGCGTTCAGGGTAAGGTTCGGGCAGGTTTAGTGTTAGAGAGGAGTTAGGGTTGGGGAAGGGTTAGTGTTAGAGAGAGAGAGTTAGAGCGTTACAGGTAAGGTCTGGGAAGGGTTAGTGTTCAAGAGAGAGAGGGTTAGGGTTCGAGGAGAGTTAGAAAGAGAGGGTTATGGTTAAAGGCTTAAGGTTTGGGTTAATTTGTAAATAACTTAATCAAATGTCATGTAAAGGCAGCGGCTCAGGGGGTAGAGCAGGTCGTTCAGGTTCAATCCTTGCTTGCTCCACCTAGATACTGTTGTTGTGTCCCTGGGCAAGGCACTTCACCTCCATTCCCATACTGATGTATGAATGGGAATTCATCTTTGGTGGTGGTTGCAGAGGCCTTGGAGACAATTGGTAGCCATGTTTCCATCAGACTAATCAAATTGCATTCGGAAAACAAACACATATGATGGTTACATGCAAAGCTGCATTTGTGTTCCATAGACTGTGACCGTCAAAGAATCCCAGGTTCTACAACAGAATCCTCCAAAATTTGACAAGATTGAGGACATGGCAATGTTGACGTTCCTCCATGAGCCTGCTGTGCTGTTTAACCTCAAAGAGCGTTATGCAGCGTGGATGATCTATGTGAGTAAACACATGCAAAGCACACAAAGCAGGTGTGTGTGAAATATACCTATGTAATATATTCCCAAAGAAAAGCTGTGAGGGCCATTCTGAGGACTTTGGTGTGCTTCTCAGACCTACTCTGGGCTCTTCTGTGTCACGGTCAACCCCTACAAGTGGCTGCCGGTCTACGACAAGGAGGTGGTGGTGGCCTACAGGGGAAAGAAGAGGAGTGAAGCTCCTCCTCACATCTTCTCCATCTCTGACAACGCCTACCAGTACATGCTGGCAGGTACCAAAATACTCCAAAAATATATCTACAGCCACTCCTCGTTTATGGTGGTCAATTGATTCCAGTACTGACTGTGATAAGTGAATTTTACCATTTAATTAGTAGCATTCCTTATTTATAAAAGGAATATTTTGGTAGTTGGACCATAGAAAACCTGTTTACCATGCTCTACTATACTTTTTTAATGTTATTAGAGCTCTCTAGACATGAAATAACACCCCTACAGTCACATCTACACTCCTATTACCCAATATAGTAGAAATATAGCCCATAGAGACATAATACAAGAATAATGACATATTAGACATAGAAAGGTTTAGGTATTTAGGTTTACAACCTAAATACATTTTTAAAGATTATAGAGCCCTTTAGACATGAAATAATACCCCTATAGTCACCTTTGCACTCTTATGACCCAGTGTAGTACTTAATAGGAAAAAATACGACATGAAAGAATCATGCTCTGTGTGTCGCTATAAATGTGTTCTCTGCTTCCCTTGCCCAACATTATGGTAACATTACTGACACCTAGTGACCAGTGTAGAATATTACAACCTAACATTACAGTAACATTACTGACACCGAGTGACCAGTGTAGAATACTACATCCTAACATTACAGTAACATTACTGACACCTAGCGACCAGTGTAGAATACTACATCCTATCATTACAGTAACATTACTGACACCTAGCGACCAGTGTAGAATACTACATCCTATCATTACAGTAACATTACTGACACCTAGCGACCAGTGTAGAATACTACATCCTAACATTAGAGTAACATTACTGACACCTAGTAACCAGTGTAGAATACTACATCCTAACATTACAGTAACATTACTGACACATAGCGACCAGTGTAGAACACTAAATCCTAACATTAGAGTAACATTACTGACACCTAGCGACCAGTGTAGAATACTACATCCTAACATTACAGTAACATTACTGACACCTAGCGACCAGTGTAAAACACTACAGACCAGTGTAGAACACTAAATCCTAACATCAGAGTAACATTACTGACACCTAGCGACCAGTGTAGAACACTACAGACCAGTGTAGAACACTAAATCCTAACATCAGAGTAACATTACTGACACCTAGTGACCAGTGTATTATGTTATTTTGTAATTTTGAGTGCAGGTGTATATTTAAAATTAAAACAAATTGACACTAACGCAAACATACTTCTTTTTTAGATCGTGAAAACCAGTCAATTCTGATCACGTGAGTACTCAACCCAGCCAAACACACCATGCTCATACAACAAACATTGTATTTTATTAATACAAGAGCTACACATACAATTCTGCAATGAAAATTTACCGTCATTTCTACTGCTACGAGTCAGTAGGGAACGGTAGCACTTTTTTTGGCAGGAGAAAATCATGAGCTATCTGTGCATATATATAATATATATATATATATATATATATATATATATATATATATATATATATATATATATATATATATATATATATATATATATATATATATATATATATATATATATATATATATATATATATATATATATATATATAATATCATTATACAAACACGTACCAAAATACATTTTAAAGTTTCAACATAATGCATTGGGTGTGAGGTTGAGGTGTTTTGAGGTGCTGCAGTGATGTCAGCCTCCCCCTTGGGCTCCAGGTTCTCTGGCTCCCTCTGGCGGACAGAGGCAGCACTGCAGCGCAATTTTCTATGCTTTCTACGCTCCTCCAATGAAATGATTTTCTCAAACAAAATGCATTACTGAAAAACTTTCAAATGTTATTTTTTTTGTCAGGTGAAACCGTGAGTCAGGCTGTTATATTGAGTTATGACCTACAATTTCTGATGGGTTGACAAGGGAAGGACGCAAAACCCTAACAGGAACATGATGGCTTTATTGAGCGGCTCTGATCGTAACTGTCATTATTAATTGTCGTTATGTTTGCAAAATACACACACCATTTCCGCGACACAGGTAACATTCATCAACTAGAGGAAGTAGGGAACTCTCGTGCCAATCATTACCTTTTGTGTCCTCCACCATCACCATCATGCTGTCCCAGCTATGCTGTGTTATTATGTGCATTGTACGACTTTGCCATCGCAGCGGAGAATCCGGTGCAGGAAAGACTGTCAACACAAAGCGTGTCATCCAGTACTTTGCAAGCATTGCGGCGGGGGGCGGCAAGAAAGACGCCAACGCCAAAGACAAGGTAGGCTTATGATGTCTTTTAGTCATAACAGATAACACGGGTGCAGATATTCATTTGCAGTCCAGCGAATCCTTTAAAACATCAAGTGCCTGCAACCATGTAGATGATGTTACACTTGTACTTTATTCAGATTATTAGATTCAATTATTATTATAGGCGGCACGGCGGTAGAGTGGTTAGCGCGCAGACCTCACAGCTAGGAGACCAGGGTTCAATTCCACCCTCGGCCATCTCTGTGTGGAGTTTGCATGTTCTCCCTGTGCATGCGTGGGTTTTCTCCGGGTACTCCGGTTTCCTCCCACATTCCAAAAACATGCTAGGTTAATTGGCCACTCCAAATTGTCCATAGGTATGAATGTGAGTGTGAATGGTTGTTTGTCTATATGTGCCCTGTGATTGGCTGGCCACCAGTCCAGCACCCCCGCGACCCTTGTGAGGAAAAAGCGGTAGAAAATGAATGAATGAATTATTATTATAAATAGAAAGTCAAATTGTTATGTTATATTATAATTATATTATAAAAATATTCAATTACAATTTTTAATTATAAATGAATAACAATAATAATAATAACATAATTATACAATAATATTGGATACAATGCTATTATGTTAATGTTAGCATGGTAACAATGCAAACACGTTAACATTAGCATGCTAACACCTAACATAAAAGTGGTAGGTCTTTATATAAGTATTCAGCAATGAAAATGGCTAAAAATGATACTGTGCTGTGAGCATACTAGCAATGCTAAAATTTTATATGTGTCTATATATGTAATTGGCTAAAATGCTACTATGCTAGTTAACATGCTAGCAATGTTCACATGCTAACTTTAGCATGCTAACATCTAGAATGATAGCGCTAAGTGTTTCTATACGTATGTGTTTACATATGACATATGAACAAGTGTTTCTCTTTTCAAAAATAACACGTTAATGGCGGTCACCTCACCTCATGCCTCCCTGCAACTGTGGCGCCCCCTAGAGGAGGCACAGCTCACATTTTGTTTGCTAATCCAGCACCCACAATGTTGCTGTCCATCAGGGTACCCTGGAGGATCAAATCATCCAAGCTAACCCCGCTTTAGAGGCTTTCGGGAATGCCAAAACAATCAGGAACGACAACTCCTCTCGATTTGTAAGTCTCCTTATTTGATGTTATGAGGGCGAAGTTTTGTTTATCAAGTTGTCTTCACAACTTCTTAGGGTAAATTCATCCGAATTCACTTTGATACGAGAGGAAAGTTGGCCTCTGCTGATATTGAAACGTGTAAGACCGAAGAACACAACACAAATGGTCTTCTGGTGTGGTCTCGACTCGACTTAAGGGGTCTTTATGTTCTCAATGTTGTCAGACCTTCTGGAAAAGTCTCGTGTGATCTTCCAGCTTAAGGCTGAGAGAGATTACCACATTTTCTACCAGATTCTGTCCAACAAGAAGCCGGAAATTCTAGGTGAGTTTTGTGTCTGAACATTGAGCTGAGAGTGGCTACGTTTTTTGTTGTCTCGTCATGTGGACGTCCTCGTGTCTCCGACTGTGTCCTTCCTGTCCAGAGATGCTGCTGATCACAAACAATCCCTACGACTACGCCTTCATCTCTCAGGGGGAAACACAAGTCGCCTCCATTGATGATGCCGATGAACTGATGGCCACCGATGTAAGGCGCTTACGATTATTATTATTATTACGATACCGATGCTCTTCCTGTTTCACTGTAACGGGCCATTTCAGTATCTATATCAATGATCTGCATGAGGGGTCGCCAACCTGGCCATCTCTCTTTCTTGGTCAATCCCGACAACATTAGAACAAATAAGTACATTATTTGCATTTAATTTAATATGTAGGCGGCACGGCGGTCGTGTGGTTAGCATGCAGACCTCACAGCGAGGAGACCACAGTTCAATTCCACCCTCGGCCATCTCTGTATGGAGTTTGCATGTTCTCCCCATGCATGCGTGGGTTTTCTCCGGGTACTCCGGTTTCCTCCCACATTCCAAAAACATGCTAGGTTAATTGGCCACTCCAAATTGTCACCCTGGACTGATCGCCAGCCAAGTCAAAATATTATGAAAATAAATTCATAATTATGAGAAGAACATTTACAAGAAGAAAGCTGAAATATTTTTTTTTAAAAAGCATAAAAAACAGATGAAGAAAAGACAACTAAAAAAACAGCAAAAAGATATGCAGTAATTTTAAGAGAATAAAGCCAAAATATTCATAGAAAAAAGTCAAATTTTTTACAAGAGTAATGAAGGAAAATATTGTAATTTTAGTAGAAAAAAAACAAAATAAAGTCATTCATTCATTTTCTACCACTTTTTCCTCACGGGGGTCGCGGAGGGTGCTGGAACCTATCCCAGCTGTCTTTGGGCGAGAGGTGAGGTACACCCTGGAATGGTGGCCAGCCAATCACAGGGCACATATAGACAAACAACCATTTACACTCACATTCATACCTATGGACAATTTGGAGTGGCCAATTAACCTAGCATGTTTTTGGAATGTGGGAGGAAACCGGAGTACCCGGAGAAAACCCACGCATGCACGGGGAGAACATGCAAACTCCACACAGAGATGGCCGACGGTGGAATTGAACCCTGGTCTCCTAGCTGTGAGGTCTGCGCGCTAAGCACTCGACTGCCGTGCCGCCCCAAAATAAAGTCAAAGTAAATTTTTGTTAAATTTGTTTGGGGCAAGTTTGGAATAAAGTAAAAAAAAATGTATGAAGATTTTTTTTTTTAAGTTAAAAAAGCAATTAGAAGCAATTTTGTTACAAATTATTTTTTTAAGGGAAAAGAAACAAGTACTAAAGTTACTAATAAGAATATGCAGGATATGGCACCTCCATCCACATAATAAGAGTCCCATCCCCTCTTGACAGAGTGCTTTTGATGTGCTGGGCTTCACCCAAGAGGAGAAGAACTCTGTGTACAAGCTGACAGGCGCCATCATGCACTACGGGAATATGAAGTTCAAGCAGAAGCAGCGGGAAGAGCAGGCAGAAGCTGACGGCACGGAAGGTTAGAACAACTGATTGTCACGTGATCTCAGCAGGACACGCTGGAAGGAGGCCACAGAGTTTGCTTGTCTTCTTCAGATGCTGACAAAGCCGCTTATCTGATGGGCCTCAACTCTGCCGACCTCATCAAGGGTCTCTGTCATCCAAGAGTCAAAGTGGGGAACGAGTGGGTCACCAAGGGACAAAATGTCGCCCAGGTAAGAAATAGCAGCATTCTAGGATCATTCTGTCCATCCATCCATCCATTTTCCTCCGCTTATCCGGGTCCGGGTTGCTGGGGCAGCAGTTTCAGTAGGGAAGCCCAGACTTCCCGGTCCCCGGTCCCCAGTCCCCAGTCACCTCCTCCAGCTCCACCGGGAGGACACCAAGGAGGTGTCAATAGATGGTGAGGTCGATAGATGGAACGGCACAGCGTCTGCAGTAATGCAGTCGCTTCCCTACTACTTCCCTACTGCTTCCCTACGGCTTCCCTACGACTTCCCTACGGCTTTCCTACTGCTTCCCTATGGGTTCCCTACGGCTTCCCTATGGGTTCCCTACGGCTTCCCTATGGGTTCCCTACGGCTTCCCTATGGGTTCCCTACGGCTTCCCTATGGGTTCCCTACGGCTTCCCTATGGGTTCCCTACTACTTCCCTACTACTTCCCTACTGAGATTGCTGCCCCTGTGACCCGGACCCGGATAAGCGGAGGAGAATGGAATTGGAATTATGAATGAAATGTCTACTATTCTTCATGCTGTACTATGGGATACACCACTTTGAAAATTGTTCCGTGACCCATTAGGTGAATTTGCATAAAGCATCACTGACACCAACTGGAATTGAACTGCTGGTTGGCGAATATTGTTTGTGTCTTGTAGGTGAACTACGCTGTCGGAGCGCTCTCCAAGGCTGTTTATGAGAAGATGTTCCTATGGATGGTGGTCCGGATCAACCAGTCACTGGAGACCAAGCAGCCTCGCCAGTACTTCATTGGCGTACTGGACATCGCTGGGTTTGAGATCTTTGACGTGAGATCTGCGGAGGATTTGTAGGCCAACACGATACGTGAAGGTCAACCTGCTAGCTAACTTAGTCTGCTTTGTTTTCCAGTTCAACACCTTTGAGCAGCTGTGCATCAACTTCACCAATGAAAAGCTGCAACAGTTTTTCAACCATCACATGTTTGTGCTGGAGCAGGAAGAGTACAAGAAAGAGGGCATTGAGTGGACTTTCATAGATTTTGGTATGGACTTGCAGGCGTGTATTGACCTGATTGAAAAGGTGAGAAGGTCTTTTGCGAGAGGCTATCATTGAATTCCAATAACTCATATGTTGTTCTCCTTAGCCCATGGGTATCATGTCCATCCTTGAAGAGGAGTGCATGTTCCCCAAAGCCAGTGATGCCACCTTCAAAGCTAAGCTCTACGACAACCACCTGGGGAAATCCAGCAACTTCCAGAAGCCCAGAATTGTCAAAGGGAAACCGGAGGCCCATTTTGCCCTGATGCACTACGCCGGAACCGTTGACTACAACATCAGCAACTGGCTGGTGAAGAACAAGGACCCTCTGAATGAGACTGTGGTTGGTCTTTACCAGAAGTCTACCATGAAATTATTGGCGCTCCTCTTTGCTAATTACGCTGGGGCTGACTCAGGTATGGTAAAGTAAAATTAGCATCATTTCCGGTGTATAAGCTGCACCAATGAAATAGTCTTCCTGGTCTAGCAAAGCATGCTGGGAAGACTTCCTGTTATGTACATACCGTATTTTCTGGACTATAAGTCGCTCCGGAGTATAAGTCGCACAAGGCCAAAAATGCACAATTAGGTTGAAAAAAACATACATAAGTCGCATTTTTTTGCGGGTAATTTATTTTCCAAACTACTTGACCAAAACAGACATTATGTCCTCTTGGAAGGCAAGATGACGGCGGCATTTGTGCTCTGTCCTTCTAAGTTGTTTTTGTAAGCTAACTTCTACTGTTTAAATATTGAATTGTTAAGGAGCAGGAGATATTGGTGTGAAAGTCCACAGTGCCCTCTTGTGGCTGTCTGTGAAATTATATACAGTAAACCTCGGATATATCGGATTCAATTGTTCCCACTGGTTTTGTTATAAGCGAAATCCGTTATATGCCTATACCGGAAAATGTCCGTTTTACGCATATATCGGATTTATATCCGGTATATGCGTAAATCGGATTTTATCCGTTATAAAAAGGCACTTCCTTGACTATGTTTCCAATGTACCTGGACGCGCAGGCAACGCTGCAAACGCTGCAAATGACGTCGTATAGCGGCCTGTCACGATTCGGCGAATCGGAGCGCCATGATGCGGCCATCCGATATATGCGAGGGAAATTTAATGGAAATGCATTGGAACGGGACTGGAGATTTTGTCCGAAATAGGCAAAATCCGTTATAAAAAATCTGATATATGCAATGAATTTTTATTGGAAATGCATTACAGAAAAATTGGTTCTTTTTTATCTGTCCGTTGTGAGCGAATTTCCGATATATCCGAGTCCGATATATCCGAGGTTTACTGTATATTTTCATTGATAAGTCGCTCTGGAGTATAAGTCACAGGAACAGCCAACCTATGAAAAAAAGTGCGACTTATAGTCCGGAAAATACGGTAGTTACAGTTTCAGTTTACAGTGTTGAAATTCCCACTCAGATCTCACCTGGAATTCCTACGTTTTCGTTTGATCGGAATAATATAATATAATCGAGTTGGTCTCAAGTATGAAATATAGCCTGAGAAAGTGGATGTTCTCCGTAACAATCAGACTTTGCTCATCAAGGAGAAAGACCTTGCTCTGTACCTTTTTATGGAGATGCAAGGGACCACTTCATCTCTTCATCCAACTGGGCACAGATACGTCCCCCATAACAACAGCTCCTCCTATGGGATAATCCTCCTGGCAATTCCAGGACACCTGACCATAAAACTAAGCTATTGGGCCATCACACCCTGCTAAGGAGTTTTCATTTACAGCAGGGGTCTCAAACTCAATTTACTTGGGGGCTACTGGAGCTAGGGTCTGGCGAGACTGGGCCGCATCAGGTTTTCAACCCCCCCCCCCCCCCCCCCAAAAAAAACGCATTTTAAACACAGAAAAATGAATAAACTTTGCTTTGGTTTCGATTTTCTACAAGAAAAAACATTTCACTGTTCTCAAATATCTTACTTTTTATTTTTCTGCACAAAATAAGATGAAAAATAAATAAACAAATCAAGAATAAAGAAAAACAATCAATCAGTAATAAATAAATAAATATAATAATAATAATAAAACAGCAAATAATAAAAACTTAAACCACATATAGTTGGTGGGTAGACAAATTATTTTTTTCAGATTAAAATGAACAAAGCATTATTAGAGCCCTGTAGACATGACAAAACACGACTATAGTCACATTTATACTCTTTTTATTTACAACATATTGCGCAACTGCAGGGTCTTGAGACACATGCTAACTCGCAAACTAGAGAGCTAGCGACCTAAACGGTAGCCTTCAAGTTATTTCCTTTAAACTTAAATAGCCAAAAACTTACCACTTCCACACGGATAGGGAGGATAACTATTAACAGTTATTTAACCTTTAACATGAACATTAATCAAACGTAATAATTTTTTCTGGGTACATGATACCATACAGCATCCATATCAAACTTGCGCGGGCCGCACTAACATTAAACTTTCATATCAAGGCGGGGGCCTCAAACTAGTGTCCTGCGGGCCACATTTGGCCTGCGGGCCGCATGTTTGAGACCCCTGATTTACAGTATAACTAAGCTACGTGGTGATGTTTACTAAGCAAATTTATCATTTACTGTTCACATAAAGCTTTTTCATTCCATTATATGTGCCCTGTGATTGGCTGGCCACCAGTCCAGGGTGTACCCTGCCTCTTGCCCAAAGACAGCTGGGATAGGCTCCAGCATGCCCGCGACCCTCATGAGGATAAGCGGTATAGAAACGCACACTCACAGCCGGTCATGTGACTTTTTCTTTCTTTTGTGACACCGTGAGTCACACTCGCATTTCCAGTGCATTCCTTGTAGTCGGTGATGGGTTCCTGCCAAATAAAGAGCTACGTCTTCCCATGAGTTGATGTCACAAGGTTAGGACATGGCTATAAATTAGCTACACCGCTTTATAGGCTGTTGTGTTTGAAGTTTAAGAAAAAAGTGGCTTATACATCGGAAATGACAGTAATTAAGCGAATTTGTCAATTTCTAAGATGGCTTCATGACGTTTGTCTTGAGCAGCTATGAGTGAAGGCAGTGAAGGCAAGAAGGAGAAGAAAAGGAAGGGTTCATCTTTCCAGACGGTGTCAGCCCTTCATCGGGTACTTTTTCTGATGATTTAGTGGTTGTGGCTTCATCGTTTTGGGTGGAATGTAACTCTTCTTCATTCACCTTGACAGGAGAACCTGAACAAGCTGATGACCAACCTGAGGTCCACTCACCCCCACTTTGTACGCTGCATCATCCCCAACGAGACCAAGACTCCCGGGGCCATGGAGAACCCTCTGGTGATGCACCAGCTGCGTTGTAACGGCGTGCTGGAAGGCATCAGGATCTGCAGGAAGGGCTTCCCCAACCGGATCCTCTACGGAGATTTTAAACAGAGGTACCACAGTCGTCTTTAATTGTCAGTGTGAATGTGAGATGTGTATCCCGCCTCTCCCCGAAGACGGCTGGGATAGGCTCCAGCCACCCCCGCAACCCTTGTGAGGATAAGCAGAAGAAAATGAATGAATGAATTTACAAATGTATTTTTTTTAAATCATTGCACCTGAAAGCTTCCTGTGGCCTGCTTCCACCCCACCGGTGGTGGGGGACCCCTGGTGTACAAATATCTATGAACTGTTTGCATTATTAGCGCATAACCATTCTAAACCATTCATAACCATCAAATAATTCCCGCCTGCAACACACTTTCCTCTTCTGTGCTAATTTCCCCAGGAACTGAATTTGTCAACTCGATTCAAGAAACAAAACTTATTGTGTGGAAATATGGGCTAATAACTATAAAAGCAATCTTCACTCGCTAAATGTACTGCAAAAAAGGCCAGTAAGGATAATTCATAATGCCGCCTACAGAGAACATACTAACTCCTTATTTCTAAAATGACAAATACTTGCTGATGTAGTTCAAATTCAAACAGCTAAAATAATGCATAACGCTAAAAATAACCAATGACCAAAAATGTCATCCAATACTTCTCTACAAGAGAGGGGAAATATGATCTCAGGGAAGAAGTACATTTGAAACACTTCTATGCTAGGACTACGTTATGCTAGCCATAGCATTTCAGTATGTGGAATCAAACTATGGAATGGATTGAGTAAGGACCTCAAACAATACACAACGATGAGCCAATTCAAGAAACAATACAAGCAGTTGATGTTTGCTAAATACAAGGATGAAGAGTCTTGAACCAGTCATGATGTGCTATATATATCACTATATTGACACTTACTATGGTACACATTATGTCATTGGATGCTCATATCACCTCCTACTTCGGTATGTGACATAAAATAAATATAAAAAACTTAAACTTAAACTAAACTATATTAGGAAAGCAGGAAGTGAACAAACACCTTTCAACAGCTAGAACATCTTTCAACTTCTCCATCAGGGAGTTGGCCGCTTTACCGGCCAATAGCAAACATATTGGGACAAACATTTAGCCCATTAGCCTCGTCACCCTCCAGGCCCCCGAAACCAGGGGGTGCCGGAGCACGCCATAGCCACAATGACCCCCCCCCCCCCCCCCCAACTCAAGCTTCGCTCACAGAGCTACAAAAGCAGATTAGGCTGCAGAAAAAGTTCTAATGTTAGGAAAATGAAGTGGAAAATATCTGGGGAATAAAGTCCTAATGTCCAGAAGAAAATGTACAAGAAGAAAGTTAGTTAGTTAGTTTGTTTGTTTACTTAAAAAAAATGTCAACACTATGCTAGTAAAATGATGTTTTTGTTCCTCGTGATATTCACCTTGTGGTCTTTCACCTGGTCATATCACCTTGTACTTCGGTACGTGATTAAAAAAAAAAAACTTAAACTATATTAGGAAAGCAGGAAGTGAACAAATGTAACAATTACTGGTTGTAAAAGTACCAGATGGAGGGGTAGGATTTAATAAGCTTTGCTTCTTCCTACTCCTTTTTGACATGTGGAACTGTGAACTGATTATGGGATGCACTCAATTGTAATCTGATGCATGTTCAAATGAAATAAAACCATTACCATTACCAAACTTCCATTTTTCCCTCAACCGCTAAGCCTGCTGGGTAACGTAGTACACGTGCACATGAACTAACAATTAACATCAAGGAAAACGTAAGAATCCATTGAAAGTGAAAGTGCAATTGCTGCTCACTCCACACAGAGATGCTCAATAAAGATACAAACACAGATTTTCCTGATCTCCTGACTGTGTGGCCGACATGCTAACCACTAGTCCACCGTCCAGCCGGTCATGAATACTTCTGAAGACTAACACAGACCTGACTTGCTTTGAAGGTATCGCATTTTGAATCCTGCTGCCATCCCCGAGGGACAGTTTATTGACAGCAGGAAGGGAGCTGAGAAGCTCCTTGGATCTCTGGATATTGACCACAACCAGTACAAGTTTGGTCACACCAAGGTATTACTTGGAGATGTTCTCAGTGAAGCATGAAAGGTTGCTCCAATAAATGAATGATTTTTGTTGCCAGGTGTTCTTCAAAGCGGGACTGTTGGGTCTCCTTGAGGAAATGAGAGATGAGCGTCTCTCCAAGATCATCACCGCCATTCAGGCTCGATCTCGAGGTCTTTTGTCTCGTATTGAGTATCAGAAGATGGTGGAACGCAGGTATATTTCTTTCCTCATTTTGGTATTACAATGTGATGTCATTTCTGGTTTTCTTCCAACCTTTCAGAGATGCGCTCTTGGTCATCCAGTGGAACATCCGCTCATTCATGGGGGTCAAGAACTGGCCCTGGATGAAGCTGTTCTTCAAGATCAAACCTCTCCTGCGGTCGGCTGAAGCGGAGAAGGAGATGGCCAACATGAAGGAAGAATTCCTGAAGTTGAAAGAAGCGTATGCAAAGTCTGAAGCACGTCGGAAGGAACTAGAAGAGAAGATGGTCTCTCTTCTCCAAGAGAAGAATGACCTGCAGCTCCAAGTTCAGGCTGTGAGTGGGATTTTACAACTTTTAGCAAGTGCTTAAGAGCACTCAAGAACAAAAGAGCCGTCTTGCCCCAACTTATACTAAAAAAAATAGTTTTAGTCTGTCTTTGGTTTTACGCATGTCAACAACAGAAGATCCTCACATTATTGGGGTGAAATGTATTCGATCAAATCTGAGACCAGCAACAGACATTTCATCTTTATTAGTTTGTTTTTATTACACTCGGTAGCCTCTCATCACTGGGGCAGAGAGCGAGAATGACTGACAGGAGGGCTCACTCACTGGTTCATTCTGCTATAGAACCAACACGCCCAAGTGTTGAGACAGATGGTAGAGAGCAAGGAGAAAAAAAACAAACGCACATGCCGTCACGTTCCTTTTTATTTATAGTGAATTTAATTGACTTATTGATTATCATGACCAAGAGGGATGCACAAGGTGACCTCTTCTTTATTGAATAGGGAGTTCACAGAGAGATTGAGATTAATTCTGATTCAATATAATTCTCCCTTTTTTTTTGGGGGGGGGGGGGGGGGGTCCCAAACCCCCAAAACAGAAAAACATTTTCTATCCCTTTTTTATCCCTGTGTCCCTGTGTGAGGAGACTATACAAGTACACACAGTCCATTTTATTGGTAATGGTAATGGTTTTATTTCATTTGAACATGCATCAGATTACAATTGAGTGCATCCCATAATCAGTTCACAGTTCCACATGTCCAAAAGGAGTAGGAAGAAGCAAAGCTTATTAAATCCTACCCCTCCATCTGGTACTTTTACAATCAGTAACTGTTACATTTGTTCACTTCCTGATTTCCTAATATAGTTTAAGGTTTTTTAAATTAAATTAAATTAAATTTAGTTTGTTTAATTTAATTTAGTTTTGTTTAATGTAATGGAATTGAATGTTATTTTATTTTATTTTCATCACATACGGAAGTAGCAGGTGATATGAGCATCCAATGCCATAATGTGTACCATAGTAAGTGTCAATATAGTGATATATATAGCACATCATGACTGGTTCAAGACTCTTCATCCTTGTATTTAGCAAACATCAACTGCTTGTATTGTTTCTTGAATTGGCTCATCGTTGTGCATTGTTTGAGGTCCTTACTCAATCCATTCCATAGTTTGATTCCACATACTGAAATGCTATGGCTTTTTAACGTAGTCCTAGCATAGAAGTGTTTCAAATGTACTTCTTCCCTGAGATCATATTTCTCCTCTCTTGTAGAGAAGTATTGGATGACATTTTTAGCTAATTGGTTATTTTTAGCCTTAAGCAAGTTGAAGTATTTGTGATTTTAGAAATAAGGAGTTAGTATGTTCTCTGTAGGCGGCATTATGAATTATCCTTACTGACCTTTTTTGCAGTACATTTAGCGAGTGAAGATTGCTTTTATAGTTATTAGCCCATATTTCCACACAATAAGTTTTGTTTCTTGAATCGAGTTGACAAATTCAGTTTCTGGGGAAATTAGCACAGAAGAGGAAAGTGTGTTGCAGGCGGTGTTTCATTCTGGAGCAAAGCAATGGAACTTTAAAGTGAATTAAAAAAACAGGGTATAGAAGTTGTATATAATTCACTTTTGCGTCTCACGTCAGCAGCAAAGTGGCAAACCTCACAAAAAATTATGTGCTATAAATTCAGTCTCCATAAAATACTGTAGATAGATTGCTATGGGTGTGACGGCTAATGGTGCCTGGTTATTTTGGTAGGAACAAGACAATCTGTGTGATGCTGAAGAAAGATGCGAGGGGCTGATCAAAAACAAAATCCAGCTGGAGGCAAAAGCCAAAGAGCTGACGGAAAGACTGGAGGACGAGGAGGAGATGAATGCCGAGTTAATGGCGAAGAAGAGGAAGTTGGAGGATGAATGTGCGGAGCTGAAGAAGGACATCGATGACCTGGAGTTAACGCTTGCTAAAGTGGAGAAGGAGAAGCATGCCACTGAGAACAAGGTAGGACAAGTACCTACTTGGGGCTACCACACCATCAGTTCTCTTGTGTCAAAGCCACAATTCGTCGTCTTTCAGGTGAAGAATCTGATTGAGGAAATGGCAGCTTTGGATGAAATCATCGCCAAGCTGACCAAGGAGAAGAAAGCCTTACAGGAAGCTCATCAGCAAACCCTGGATGACCTTCAGTGTGAAGAAGACAAAGTCAACACTCTGACCAAGGCCAAGTCCAAACTGGAGCAGCAAGTGGATGACGTATGGATGAATTCCACACTTTCAGTTAGGGATGCTCCCATCAGGGTTTTACGTTGCCCATTCCCATTCCCATTATCCATGAGTGAAATCACCTAGTAAACAGTAAACACTATTCCATGATAGCGACAAGGCTGTTAAACATTATTTTTATATTATATGTATGTTTACTGTGGATGGCGACAAAATACAACATGAATCATTCTATAAAGATGCTTTATGCTCATTAAGAAGCCGCTTTAAAAGAATAATTGGAGGACAAGCAACTCCAGAGTCACAAACATCCTCTCCCTGGAGCTAGGGTCTGGGCAAGGCTGGGCCGCATCAGGTTTTCAAAAAAAAACAAAAATACACATTTATTATAAACAGAAAAATATACAAACTTTTTCAGTGCTTTGGTTCCGATTTTCTACAATAAAAGCTCTGATAAAACATTCCACTGTTCTCAAATACAGTAAACCTCGGATATATCGGATTCAATTGTTCCCACTGGTTTTGTCCGATATAAGCGAAATCCGTTATATGCGTATACCGGAAAATGTCTGTTTTACGCATATATCGGATTTATATCCGGTATATGCGTAAATCGGATTTTATCCGTTATAAAAAGGCACTTCCTTGACTATGTTTCCAATGTACCTGGACGCGCAGGCAACGCTGCAAATGACGTCGTATAGCGGCCTGTCACGATTCGGCGAATCGGAGCGCCACGATGCGGCCATCCGATATATGCGAGGGAAATTTAATGGAAATGCATTGGAACGGGACTGGAGATTTTGTCCAAAATAGGCGAAATCCGTTATAAAAAATCCGATATATGCAATGAATTTTTATTGGAAATGCATTACAGAAAAATCGGTTCTTTTTTATCTGTCCGTTGTGAGCGAATTTCCAATATATCCGAGGTTTACTGTATCTTACTTTTTATTTTTCTGCACAAAATAAGATGAAAAACAAATAAACAAATCAAGAATAAAGAAAAACAATCAGTAATAAATAAATATAATAATAACAATAAAACGGCAAATAATAAAAACTTAAACCACATATAGTTGGTGAGTAGACAAATTATTTTTTTCAGATTAAAATGAACAAAGCATTATTAGAGCCCTGTAGACATGACAAAACACGACTATAGTCACATTTATACTCTTTTTATTTACAACATATTGCGCAACTGCAGGGTCTTGAGACACATGCTAACTCGCAAACTAGAGAGCTAGCGACCTAAACGGTAGCCTTCAAGTTATTTCCTTTAAACTTAAATAGCCAAAAACTTACCACTTCCACACGGATAGGGAGGATAACTATTAACAGTTATTTAACCTTTAACATGAACATTAATCAAACGTAATAATTTTTTCTGGGTACATGATACCATACAGCATCCATATCAAACTTGCGCGGGCCGCACTAACATTAAACTTTCATATCAAGGCGGGGGCCTCAAACTAGTGTTTGAGACCCCTGGTTTAGCGACTGAAATGAGGCTCAGCTAGCTCATCATGACTCATGGCGCCATGTAGATTGCTGCATGTTGCAATAGTGCGAGCCACAGGTGATCGGCGTTGCAAGGCATTGATGGGCATATGCCAATCATGTGATTTTTCCAAGGAAATTAGCAATCCTGATCAGTGGCCAAATGATCGGAGCATCCCTGCTTTCAATACAGACATTTTTATAGCTATGCTAATGAATTATGTTCTTTTACAAATAAAAGCTCGAAGGGTCACTGGAACAAGAGAAGAAGGTTCGAATGGACCTTGAGAGAGCTAAGAGAAAGCTGGAGGGAGACTTAAAGTTGACCCAAGAAACGGTTATGGATCTGGAGAACGACAAGCAGCAGCTGGAGGAACGTTTGAAAAAGTAGAAATCCATCCGTTGATCTTTCGGATAAATCCCTTGTCGCTATTGTCCTTCTATTGGAATGAAGAGGATCTTTCTTTTCCAGGAAAGACTTCGAAATGAGCCAACTCAATGGCAAAATTGAAGATGAGCAAGCCGTGATCATACAGCTTCAGAAGAAGCTGAAGGAGCTTCAGGTAAAAATACTTCACTTCAAACTGCTGATGTGTGCTTTGAATGAAGGGGCTATCCACACAGTCAAAACAGGTTAGAACGCTTGCAATGCTAACATGCTAATGTTAGCATGTTAAACCTCGCATGATAATGGTGTTTATTACCGATGAAACTAGCAAAATATGGTAGTATGCTAATGTCGGCTTGCTAGCAATGCTAATATTAGCATGTTAAACCTCGCATGATAATGGTGTTTATTACCGATGAAACTAGCAAAATATGCTAGTATGCTAATGTCAGCTTGCTAGCAATGCTAATATTAGCATGCTTACACCTACCATGATAGTGGTATTACCCATGAAAATGTCACAAAAAGCTAGTATGCTAACATTAGCATGCTAGCGATGCTTAAATGCTAATGTTAGCATGCTAACACTTAACATAACATGTTACACTTAACACCTAGCATGATATACCAGGAAGGCTAAATGTCCCAAGCAAGTGTGCTGACCATTTTTTTCTGTGACCGAAATACCGAAAATGGTCTCGCAATATTAAAGAATCCTTTAAGACATTCCTGGTTCCAGACGGTTCCGTAACCCATAATTCCTGAAAATTTTAACCAAATTTATTTTGAACACAAAAACACAACCTCTGCACTGTGTTTGCTCTTTGGCGGAGGTCATTAGAAGCTACTGTGTTGGGTTCATATATTGCCATGAGCTTCAATGTGCGTCACTGACCAACAGGCGCGTGTCGAGGAGCTGGAGGAAGAGCTGGAGGCCGAGCGAGCCGCTCGAGCCAAGGTGGAGAAGCAGAGAGCAGACCTGGCCAGAGAGCTGGAGGAGATCAGCGAGAGGCTGGAGGAAGCCGGCGGAGCGACGTCCGTCCAGATCGAGATGAACAAGAAGCGGGAGGCCGAGTTCCAGAAGCTGCGCAGGGACCTGGAAGAGGCCACTCTGCAGCATGAAGCCACCGCAGCCACGCTGAGGAAGAAACAAGCTGATAGTGTTGCCGACCTGGGGGAGCAGATTGACAACCTGCAGAGAGTCAAGCAGAAACTGGAAAAGGAGAAGAGCGAACTCAGGCTGGAACTGGATGATGTGGTTTCCAACATGGAACAAATTGCAAAGTCTAAGGTAGGATGTTAATAACAATAACAGAGCCTGAATGGTATCAATGTAATTAATGTATAATGGTAACCTTCATCAACAACAAGTGTATAATATCTCATGATAAAGGGGAACTATTATGCTCATTTTTCGGCCCTTTGCATTGGGTTGTGGACTCTAGTGGTGTGCGATACCTCTAGATTTGGTATCGATCCAATACCAAGTAAATACAGGGCCAGTATCGCCGATATTGATACCGATACTTTTTAAAAATGAAGTTTGCATCATTAATCTGAATAAATCGAAATCCGAATTATCATCTCTTTTGTGATTTGCCTTTTAGATTATTCATTAATTAATTCATTCATTTTCTCCCGCTTATCCTCACGAGGGTCGCGGGGGCTGCTGGAGCCTATCCCAGCTGTCTTCGGGCGAGAGGCGGGGTACACCCTGGACTGGTCGCCAGCCAATCACAGGGCACATATAGACAAACAACCATTCACACTCACATTCATACCGATGGACAATTTGGAGTGGCCAATTAACCTAGCATGTTTTTGGAATGTGGGAGGAAACCGGAGTACCCGGAGAAAACCCACGCATGCACGGGGAGAACATGCAAACTCCATACAGAGATGGCTGAAAGTGGAATTGAACCTTCGTCTCCGAGCTGTGAGGTCTGTGTGCTAACCACACGACCACCGTGCAGCCCACTTTAATATTTATTCATTCATTTTCTACCGCTTTTTCCTCACGAGGGTCGGGGGGGGGGGTGCTGGAGCCTATCCCAGCTGTCTTCGGGCGAGAGGCGGGGTACACCCTGAACTGGTGTCCAGCCAATCACAGGGCACATATAGACAAACAACCATTCACACTCACATTCATACCTATGGACAATTTGGAGTGGCCAATTAACCTAGCATGTTTTTGGAATGTGGGAGGAAACCGGAGTACCCAGAGAAAACCCATGCATGCACAGGGAGAACATGCAAACTCCACACAGAGATGGCCGATGGTGGAATTGAACCCGTGTCTCCTCGCTGTGAGGTCTGCGCGGTAACCACTCGACCACCGTGCAGACCCTTCTAGATTATTAATCAGTTAAAATACAGGAAATAATTTGGGCAGCGTTCATAAGTAAATATAAACATTTTTATTCATGAAACAAAACAAAATCACTTGAGAACATTGCACTTCTGTTTTTTCTTCTTAAATAAATAAAATTCTTCTTAAATAAACCCATTATCACTCCACAGCAAATATTATAAAAGATTACAAACAAATTGTGTTGAAGTAGCATGGATGTTCACACAGCCAGTTCGCATCTTGAATTGTAAAGAGAGAGAGAGTGATGGCCGATGTATCTTCATGTTCCTTCATGTTCCTTCATTTTCCAGACCCATTTGGAGAAGACCAACCGAACTCTGGAGGATCAAATGAATGACTACAGGAATAAATGTGATGAGTGCCAAAGATCCCTGAATGACTTCAGCACACAGAAAGCCAAGCTTCAGGCTGAGAATGGTCAGTAGGATTCTACGGGAAGATTCCCTCATGAGCGTTTAACACCCAACTTCCGTCTTTCCAGATGAGTATTCCAGACAACTGGAGGAGAAAGACTCTCTCATTTCCCAGCTGACAAGAGGAAAGAATTCCTACAACCAGCAGTTAGAAGATCTCAAGCGACAACTAGAGGAGGAAATCAAGGTCTGCATGTTTGTTTGAAGGATTTGGACTCCAGAAGGTGAAGGTGGTGTGTTGCTGCAGGCCAAGAACGCGTTAGCCCACGCCGTGCAGTCCTCTCGCCACGACTGTGACCTGCTGAGGGAGCAGTACGAGGAGGAGCAGGAGGCCAAGGCTGAGCTGCAGCGTGGCATGTCCAAGGCCAACTCCGAGGTGGCGCAGTGGAGAACTAAGTACGAAACTGATGCCATCCAGAGGACTGAAGAACTGGAGGAGGCCAAGTAAGTCAAATATGGGGGGGGGGGTCCAAATGCTTTTTCCAACATAATCAAAGAAGTGGAGTATTATTAATAGTATTAGGGCTGTACTTTTATGCATTCCCACATAGTATCAGCATTTGGGAGAAAATATGAGGTGAAAGAAAAAAGGGGAAAATAAGTCCATTTAATGCGATTAATTCTTAGTGGACAAAATGTGATTAATTGTGATCAAATATTTTAATCAATTCACAGCCTGAGTTGTGACTATTTATATCAAATTATGTGAAATTACAATATAATTTAATATGATATGATATGAATGTGAGTGTGAATGGTTGTTTGTCTATATGTGCCCTGTGATTGGCTGGCCACAAGTCCAGGGTGTACCCCGCCTATCGCCCGAAGACAGCTGGGATAGGCTCCAGCACCCCCGCGACCCTCGTGAGGAAAAAGCAGTAGAAAATGAATGAATGAATGAATATTAAAGTGGGCTGCATGGCGGTCGTGTGGTTAGCATGCAGACCTCACAGCTAGGAGACGAGGGTTCAATTCCACCTTCGGCCATCTCTGTGTGGAGTTTGCATGTTCTCCCCGTGCATGCGTGAGTTTTTCCGGGTACTCCGGTTTCCTCCCACATTCCAAAAACATGCTCGGTTAATTGGCCACTCCAAATTGTCCATAGGTATGAATGTGAGTGTGAATGGTTGTTTGTCTATATGTGCCCTGTGATTGGCTGGCCACAAGTCCAGGGTGTACCCCGCCTATCGCCCGAAGACAGCTGGGATAGGCTCCAGCACCCCCGCAACCCTCGTGAGGATAAGCGGTAGAAAATGAATGAATGAAAAAAGTGAAATGTTACCTTTATGCATTCCCACATCGTATCAGCATTTGGGAGAAAATAAAGTATGATGTGAAAGAAAAAAGGGGAAAATACATCCATGAAATGCGATTAATTCTGAGTTAACTATGGATGGAAATGTGATTAATCATGATCAAATATTTTAATCGACCTTACGAGAATGAACGAGATTGAATCAATACAATATGATATGATATACGGTACGGTAGGATGCAATGTTGATACAATGTCCATTTGTGTTTTGTTGTTGTTTTTTTGTGCTTTCTGGTTAAATTATACTTTACAATAACAAAATGGCCCCCGGGCCTCACTTTGGACAACCATGCAATATCCTATGAGTTAGAATGAGCTGACAAGTGTTGCATAAAGGAATGTTCCTAGAGATCATCCATGTCAGATTGTCAGATATTGTACATATAGGAACCCGAGGACCACCCGTACTGTAAATGGTATCGTTCCACGTCAAAGGTCTTCTTGCTTACTTTGATGATAAAGCATTGCTATGGTTGGAGAAGCATGGCCATGGTTGGGAGCGCTGACATTTGGACTCTTCAGGAAGAAGCTGGCTCAGCGTCTGCAGGATGCCGAGGAGGCGGTGGAAGCGGTGAATGCTAAATGTTCCTCTCTGGAGAAGACCAAACACAGACTGCAGAATGAGATTGAAGATCTCATGGTGGACGTGGAGAGGTCAAACGCTGCTGCTGCTGCTCTGGACAAGAAGCAAAGGAACTTTGACAAGGTGACTTTCTTGTTGAGCATCCAGTCTGTTCCCCTCCAGCGATGGATTGATCGATGTGGCCGTTTCTTGAACTCTTCCCAGATTGTGTCTGAGTGGAAGCAGAAGTATGAGGAATCTCAGTGTGAGCTGGAGGGATCTCAGAAGGAAGCCAGAAGTCTCAGCACTGAACTGTTCAAGTTAAAGAATTCCTACGAGGAGTCCCTTGACCACCTCGAAACCGTCAAGAGAGAGAACAAGAACCTACAGGGTATTTATTTACCTGGAAAACACATTTCACTTTGTTGCTCATTCAAGGGAATCTTCTCCATCATCTGGCCTAAAAACAAATCAAAAGCAGCAGCTCATGAACGTACACCTTTGGGATGAGGATGTAGTAACAGGTACTTTGATGCTAACATGTCTTATGTGGAGTATCTTGGCAACGTCCTTCCCCGGGAACGCGACACCTAGCCTCGAAAAGAAACATATGTATGTAGCCTTACCTTTGGCCTGAGGCCTTTGGCCGGAGCCAGTGTGTGCTCAATATAGCCACTAGCTTGTGGTCAGGTGTCAAATATTTATATCACATATTTTTATGAAATCTATTATTTTTGCAGTGTGCTAGGTAGACAGTAGCCTACCAGAGAATTCATTTATCGCTATCCTCATCCTCGTCCTACCCCAAATTACAGTAGTGAATGAAGACCCAACCTACCTAACCTGAGCCCCAACCACTACTCATTAGGTCCTCAGTAACTACTCTAAATGTTCATATGTGCCCTAGTCATTAGTTCTTCATGAGTTCCTCAGTAACTACTCTAAATGTACATATGTGCCCTAGTCAGTAGTTCTTCATGAGTTCCTCAGTAACTACTCTAAATGTACATGTGCGCCTTAGTCATTAGTTCTTCATGAGTTCCTCGGTAACTACTCTAAATGCAAATGTGTGCCTTAGTCATTAGTTCTTTGTGAGGTCCTCAGTAACTACTCTAAATGTACATGTGCACCCTAGTCATTAGTTCTTCATGAGGTCCTAAGTAACTACTCTAAATGTACATGTGCGCCCTAGTCGTTAGTTCTTCATGACTTCCTCAGTAACTACTCTAAATGTACATTTATGCCTTAGTCATTAGTTCTTCATGAGTTCCTCAGTAACTACTCTAAATGTACATTTGTGCCCTAGTCCTTATTTCTTTGAGTTCCTAAGTAACTACTCTAAATGTACATATGTGCCCTAGTCATTAGTTCTTCATGAGTTCCTCAGTAACTACTCTAAATGTACATGTGTGCCTCAGTCATTAGTTCTTCACGAGTTCCTCAGTCACTACTCTAAATCTATGTGCCTTAGTAATGAATTCTTCATGGGTTCCTCAGTAACTACAGTATTTTTGTGTACTTACTGTAAAGACCAAACAGCCTCATAATTCCTTCATCACACACTTTGTCAGTCTCTCTCTTTCATTGTCACTCTTGGCATCTTTCATCTGTAGCAAATGAGCCCTTTGGCTGAAATTGTCCTTGTCATCAGGCCGTAGTCCAAAGTAGTCCTGCCTCTTTTTGTCTGTTTTTATATCTTCAGAAGGCACAGAGAAAAGATGATGATGGTTGAAAATTTCCTCCAAAATGTACGTTACCTTTAAAGTTTAAAGAGAGTTCATTGCAATCATCCCCCAACAGAGGAGATCTCTGACCTCACTGAGCAACTCAGTGAGGGAGGGAAGACCATCCATGAACTGGAGAAGGTTCGTAAGCAGCTGGACCAGGAAAAGGGCGAAATTCAGTCTGGTCTCGAGGAAGCCGAGGTACGAAATCCTTCAACTTTTGGTTTGTTTGCTGTGTTTCCACATTTGCAACCGCAAGGAAATGATTCCATGACTTGATGTGCATCGTAGGCTTCCCTGGAGCACGAGGAGGGAAAGATTCTGAGGGCCCAGCTTGAGTTCAACCAGATGAAGGCTGAGATGGAGCGCAAACTCGCTGAGAAGGACGAGGAGATGGAGCAGAGCAAGAGGAACCTGCAGAGGACCGTGGACACCCTGCAGGGTTCACTTGAAGCAGAGTGCCGAAGCAGGAACGAGGCCCTTCGCTTGAAGAAGAAGATGGAGGGAGACCTCAACGAGATGGAGATCCAGCTAAGTCAGGCCAACAGGCAGGCGGCCGAGGCTCAGAAACAACTCAAGTCTGTTCATGCGCATCTGAAGGTAAGCTGGTGAGAAGATGCTTTCCTTCCAGATCAGACTCACAGTTCATGTCGTCCTGTGAAGGATTGCCAGATCCAGCTGGATGAGTCTCTTCGTGCCAACGACGATCTCAAAGAGAACATCGCCATCGTGGAGAGACGCAACAACCTCATTCAGGCTGAGCTGGAAGAGCTGAGGGCTGCTCTCGAGCAAACGGAGAGAAGTCGCAAACTTGCCGAGCAAGAGTTGCTGGATGTTAGCGAGAGGGTGCAGCTACTGCACTCACAGGTGAGAAAGACACCGGTTAGCTCCAACTTTCACACCTTCATGACATTTCCTGTGCTTTTTTTCCGTCAAATTAGAACACTGCTCTGATCAACCAGAAGAAGAAACTGGAGGCAGATACATCCCAGCTTCAGACCGAAGTGGAAGATGCAGTCCAGGAGTGCAGGAACGCTGAAGAGAAGGCCAAGAAGGCCATCACCGACGCTGCCATGATGGCAGAAGAGCTGAAGAAAGAGCAGGACACCAGTGCTCACCTGGAGCGCATGAAGAAGAACATGGAGCAAACCATCAAAGACCTGCAGCACCGTCTGGATGAAGCTGAACAAATTGCCATGAAGGGCGGCAAGAAGCAGGTGCAGAAGCTGGAGGCCAGGGTAAGTACGTGAAGAAGTGTGAAGTTCGCTAGCAGAACTTCACACGTCTTCTCGCATTAACATGAAACCATTTGGCTAAATGTTTCTATTACTATCAGCCTGTATGGCATGGGTCTCTAAAGTGTGGCCAGGGGCCATTTGTGGCTCGTGGCTGTTTTTTAATATCCCCACAACAATACCAAAAATTATATATTGACAGTTACTATGGTACCCATTATGTCATTGGATGGTCATATCACCTCGTACTTTGTACTTTATAAAAAAAAACAAAAACAAAACCTAAACTGTATTATGGAAAGCAGGAAGTGAACAAATGTTTTAAATTTTACTTTTTTTCCTACTCCTTTTGGACATGTGGAACTGTGAACTGATTATGGGATGCACTCAATTGTAATCTGATGCATGTTCAAATGAAATAAAACCATTATCATTACCATTACCAAAATTGAAAAATAAGCAGTAATTTTACAAGAATAAAGTCTAAATATTAAGAGGAATGTCAATAAACTTGAAAAAATCTTTAATATTTCAAGTTTATGCTACTAAAATGACATCAGTTTTTCCCCATAATATTAGATATTTAATGTAAGTAGTATACTGTCATAGGACTTTTTTTTCTCTGATTTTTAAAAAACTTTATTCTCATAAAATTAGCTAATTTCTGCATTGATGCTGTTTTTTTTTATTTCCAACAATTTCAATTTTTTTCTTGTCAATTTATCATCATATATTTGATTTTAGCTCATAATATTTTTACTTTATTATTGTTATTATTATATACTCTTTCCACAATTTTCCAATTACAACTTTATTCATCGTTTTTCACATTATAACTTTAATAAAACTAAAGTTTTCCCTCAAATTAAGTTAGTTATGCTGCGAAAATTATGTTCTCTTTCGTTATATCACAATATTATTCTCATAAAATGTCGACTTCTTTCTCTTAATATTGCCAATTTATTCTTGTAAAATTACTGCATATTTTTCCATTTTTGTTGTCTTTTGTTGTTGAGTTTTCTTAAATGATAATTAGAATATGCCACAGGCACATAGAAAACTTTGGACACCCCTGCTTTAGCTTTTTTGAAACCATAAGACATCTTTGAATAAACTTTGAGTTTTCGGACATGAAAATCTGGTCAGCTGATAAAAAGGCAAGTGAAGATAAGTAAAGTTGCTATTTTTAACCATTCGGAGTTCATCAACTGGCGGACTCCTCCAGTTCCGTTCCCCCAGTAAACGCTACACGAGATCCAGCTCTACAATCAATAAAGCGTACGTCTGTCCCAGCCTTGGTGTGTTGTGCTTGCTCAGGTGAGAGAGCTGGAGAATGAGGTGGAAATGGAACAAAAGCGAAGCAGCGAAGCTGTGAAAGGCGTCCGCAAGTACGAGCGTCGCATCAAGGAGCTGACCTACCAGGTGTGTTGCTTGCACAACGTCCTTACTGCGGGAAGACATTCTGTGGGAATCATTTCTCTGCTTTGAGCAGACGGAGGAGGACCGCAAGAACCTTGCTCGTCTCCAAGATCTGGTCGACAAGCTGCAGCTGAAAGTGAAAGCCTACAAGAGAGTCGCAGAGGAATCGGTATGTGTGAAAGCCAGCTCGCCATCTTTGCGGCTTTTCAGGTCAATCCCAAAGTTCATTCATTTTCTACCGCTTGGCCAGCCAATCACAGGGCACATATAGACAAACAACCATTCACACTCACATTCATACCTATGGACAATTTGGAGTGGCCAATTAACCTAGCATGTTTTTGGAATGTGGGAGGAAACCGGAGTACCCGGAGAAAACCCACGCATGCACGGGGAGAACATGCAAACTCCACACAGAGATGGCCGAGGGTGGGATTGAACTCGGGTCTCCTAACTGTGAGGTCTGCGCGCTAATCACATGACCACTGTGCAACCCCAATCCTGAATATTATGTGAAATCACAACAGTACCCCCCTTGCTTGCTCATGAATGTTCATTCATTCATTTTCTACCGCTTTTACTCACGAGGGTCGCGGGGTGCTGGAGCCTATCCCAGCTGTCTTCGGGCGGGAGGCGGGGTACACCCTGGACTGGTGGCCAGCCAATCACAGGGCACATATAGACAAACAACCATTCACACTCACATTCATACCTATGGACAATTTGGAGTGGCCAATTAACCTAGCATGTTTTTGGAATGTGGGAGGAAACCGGAGTACCTGGAGAAAAACCATGCATGCACGGGGAGAACATGCAAACTCCACACAGAGATGGCCGAGGGTGGGATTGAACTCTGGGAGGTCTGCGCGCTAACCACTCGACCGCCGTGCAGCCCCAATCCTGAATATTATGTGAAATCACAACAGTACCCCCCTTGCTTGCTCATGAATGTCCACTGCAAAAACTACATTTCAGAAACAACATTTCTTAAAGATTTGCTGATTTCAGTTCAATGTGAAGGCTGCAAGAACCAGATTTAGCTGCCGAAGACCAAGTCGCCCAGGCACCCGCCCTTGACCGCCACCCAACACACAATGCACCGGACCCTAATGCTTGCCCCCGTAGGTGGTGGGTCTATGAAAGGGAGATCCCGTGTGGCTTCTTCGGGCTGGGCCCGGCCGGGCCCCACGGGTGAAGGCCCGACCACCAGGCGCTCGCCTGTGAGCCCCTCTCCTGGGCCTGGCTCCTGGGTGAGGCCCCGGTATCCCACATCCGGGCGAGGTACGGTTCCTCCTCTTAGGTCCCGTCACCTCGGACCTGTTTGCCTTGGGAGACCCAACCAGGGGCATATAGCCGCAGACAACATAGCTCCTTGGATCACTCGGGCACTCAAACCCCTCCACCACGATAAGGTGGTGATTCACGGACGCCTCCCTGGTGAGGTGTTCCGGGCATGCCCGGAAAAGGCAGACCTTTAGGACACGCTGGAGGGATTATGTCTCACAGCTGGCCTGGGAACGCCTTGGTGTCCTCCCGGTGGAGCTGGAGGAGGTGGCCGGAGACCGGGAAGTCTGGGCTTCCCTACTGAGACTGCTGCCCCCGCGACCCGGACCCGGATAAGCGGAGGAAAATGGATGGATGGATGGATGGATGGATGGTGAAGGCTGCACAGCAAAATTCATCAGGACTACCAAGATTTATTATATTAGATCTTGTCCCAAAATCTGTATAAATGTGTCAAATTATTCAACTTAATAAAAAAAAAATTACGCTCTTTAAAAAAAAAAAATCGAGTTTAATAATGCGTCTGCTTCCATTAAAAAACATAACAGGAGGAACAGGCCAACGTTCACCTGGGGAAGTTCCGGAAGCTTCAGCATGAGCTGGACGAGGCCGAAGAGCGCGCCGACATTGCAGAGTCCCAGGTCAACAAACTCCGCGCCAAGAGCCGTGATGCTGGCTCCAAGGTGAGGAGCACACGCCGACACACGGCACCGTCCTGCCTGCCAACGACAGCATGGACGGCATGGACGTGGCGCTTTAGCAACTAAGATGATTGTAGTCCGTTGGCAAATACAACATGTCGCTTTGCACAACTAATGTGCGCTAAAAGCTCTTTCTTCTCCCCTCTTCTTTTCCAACCCCCTGCAACGCCTGCAACAGAAAGGCTTTGAGGAAGAGTGAGGTTTGGAGTCTTCAGAAATTATTTTGCTTGCTGTGTGAGGTAGACCCCCCCACACCCCCCACTACCACCTTCACTACCTGTAGCGTCTAATAAAAGATCATCAACCATCATTACGCAGACTCCTCATTGTGTTTACCTGCTGGTATTTAACACAGGTACTGACCGTGGTACCAACCGGGGTGCCTCCACCGTACACCCGGAGCGAGGGTCAAAAAATACCTTTTCAAAAGAAAACTAAAAAAAAAAACACAACAGCAAAAATGGAAACATTTTGAGAAATGTACAAGAATAAAGTCAAAATATTAAGTAAAAGAAAGTTATTGTCACAATAACTTGTAATAATATGAGGGAAAATATTAAATTAAATTTGATATATTAATTAACTGTTTCAAGTCGGAATGTAATGACAAACATTGTAAAAAAATATTTTTGGAAAATTAGTTTTGTGATTAAAGAAAATGAATAAAGTCATAATATTATGGAAAAAAATTAAAGTTTTTTATGACAAAAGTTTAAATCTTTGGGGGAAAAAAACAACAAAATCCGGGGAAAAAGTGCAAAAAGTGTGAATATTTAATTTATTTTATATATATATATTTTTTTAAAGCAAGACCAACCAACAACAATTTCACAAGAAGAAAGTCAAAATATTCAAATAAACCAAGTTGTTATCTAACAAGGAAAAATATATATAATTTTACCTGAATAATGTTGTAATATTACAAGGGAAAATATCATTTTAGTAACATGAAGTTGAAATATTAAACATTTTCTATGATAGATACTTTGAAATAAAAAACAATGAAATAGAAAACAACAAAAATTGAAATATCAGCAGTCATTTTACAAGAATAAAGTTAAAACATTTGAATATTATTTATTTGTTTTATTGTCAATCTAAAATAATAATAATAATAATAATATAATATTAAAGAGTCACAATGTTATGAGGAAAACTTAGACACACAGACTTAAAATATAAAAAAAAACAAACAAAAAACAAATGGGGCTTGAATGGAAAAAGCCGGCCCACAAGTTTGGGCGTCGGGAGGTCTGAGGTTCAGGGAGGGGGGAGGACAAATCTCCCGATCTTAAAATAGAGTTATTGAAATCCCGTCGGGCGGGGCCTCAAGGTCAGCAGTAAGGCCCATTTAATCCCTAGCAGCTGCTCGGCCAATCCCTGCGTCTAACGTCTGACTCTTTCTCCAAACGGCAACCATGGACGATTTCAGAGAATCCATCTGAATGCTTTACTAAAGAAAACCCCCAAAACATCACTTCCACTTTGCCGTTTCCACCTCCACATTCACGCTAGGCTAGGCTAGGCTAGGCTAGCCAGTCGATTTCTAGATTTAGCATATGTGTTTTCCTTAATGGTGGTCTCTTGTTTTCAGTCCTTTGTTTTAAGGGTTAGGGTTTGGGCTACACATTAGGGTTTGGATTAGATTTGAGGGTCATGGTTATACATTAGGGTTTGGATTAGATTTGAGGGTTAGGGTTATACATTAGGGTTAGGATTAGATGTGAGGGTTAGGGTTATACATTAGGGTTAGGGGTTAGGATTAGATGTGGGGGTTAGGATTAGATGTGGGGGTTAGGATTAGATGTGGGGGTTAGGGGTTTGGGTTACACATTGGGGTTAGAGGTTAGGATTTGGGTTACACATTAGGGTTAGGATTAGACGTGAGGGTTAGGGTTTTGGCTTATACTATAGGGGTTAGGATTAGACATGAGGGTTAGGGTTAGGGTTATACATTAGGGTTAGGATTATATGTGAGGGTTAGGGTTGTGGGTTACACGTTAGGGTTAGGGGTTAGGATTAGACGTGAGGGTTAGGGTTATACATTAGGGTTAGGATTATACATTAGAGTTAGGGGTTAGGATTAGACGTGAGGATTAGGATTATACATTAGGGTTAGGGGTTAGGGGTTAGGATTAGACGCGAGGGTTAGGGTTATACATTAGGGTTAGGATTAGATGTGAGGGTTAGGGTTGTGGGTTACACATTAGGGTTAGGGGTTAGGATTAGATGTGAGGGCTAGGGTTGTGGGTTACACAATAGAGTTAGGGTTTAGGATTAGATGTGAGGGTTAAGGTTAGCGGTCAGGGGTTTGGGTTCCACAATAGGGTTAGGTTTAGCGGTTAGGGTTATGAGGGTTAGGGGTCATAGTTAGAGGTTAGCGTTAAAGCGTTAGGGTTAGAGGTTAATGTTAAGGGGTTCAGTTACAGGTTAGGATTACAAATTAGGGTTAAAGGGCTAGGGTTAGAGGGTTAGGGATAGACTAGAGTGGACTAGGGTAGACTAGACCACCCTAGACTGTAATGTTGTGACTGAAATGGCCTAGAAGAGAAAGAAGGCCCCCTGCAGGCAGTCTTGGTGTGAAAGTCTCTTGTTGCACACGGCGTGTCCTTAACTCCCCAAGGAAAGCATCAGGTATCTGACGGCTAATAAAAGACAATCCACACCTCTTTAGAAGGAGGTGAAGTGTACTCAGGGAAGGAGGTGTTGAGGATTAACAGCATCGAGGACGTCCAGCTTAACAGCTAGAACACCTTTCAACTCCTCCATCAGGGGTTGCCAAACTGTCCATCGCCATCCACCAGGCCATCTTTGATGCTTTGCCGGCCAATAGCAAACATTTAGCCCATTCGCCTCGTCACCCTCCAGGCCCCCGAAACCAGGGGCACGCCACAGCCACGATGCGCCCCCCCATCCCCCCCAACTCAAGCTTTACTAATAGAGCCACAAAAGCAGATTAGGCTGCAGAAAAAGTTCTAATGTGAGGAAAATGAAGTACTAATTTCCAAAAGAAAAGGTAAGAAGAAAATGTAAGAAGAAAGTTAGTTAGTTTGTTTGTTTACTTAAAAAAATGTCAACACTATGCTAGTAAAATGATGTTTTTGTTCCTCGTGATATTCACCTCGTGGTCTTTCTCCTGGTCATATCACCTCGTACTTCGGTACTTGATAAAAAAAAACAACTTAAACTATATTAGGAAAGCAGGAAGTGAACAAATGTAACAGTTACTGATTGTAAAAGTACCAGATGGAGGGGTAGGATTTAATAAGCTTTGCTTCTTCCTACTCCTTTTGGACATGTGGAACTGGGAACTGATTATGGGATGCACTCAATTGTAATCTGATGCATGTTAAAAATACATTAAACCATAACCATATTCCAACCTTCTTGTAAAATTTCCTCATTAGATTTTCACTTTCCATTTTTGCTGTTGTTGTTTTTTTCCCTTTCTTTTTACTTTTTATTTTCAGAATGTGCCAAGGGCCAAGAAAAAAAACCCTGCCACAAGCTACCAATGGCCCTCGAGCCACACTTTGGACACCCCTACTTGAAGGGATGAAAGGACGTAGCTGAACTGTAGTCTACGTTGGCCACCAGGTGTCACTAGTAACACGTTCACGAAATTCTTGCAGGAGGGAATGATCTCAGGACACAATAATATCATAATCATCAATACCAAGATTGGGTGCCGTTGTGGTCGTACTCTGGCTAACACTTAACTGTCAATCCCAGGCCTAACTCCCTGTCCACACGGCCCACACTCGGAGACTAGACCAGGTTTGCTTGGTTTGCTGCAGGTTTGCAGTACAATGAAAAAAGATATAGATGATTTTTAGCATGTTACACTCTGTGTGTATGCTAGCAGCCCCGCCTCCACCCACCGAGACAAAGAGACTATGTGACTGACAAAAGAAAATTCTAAATTCTGTGCAACGTATAACAAAAAAAATGTAGAGACAGGAAGAAACCCAGAAAACTAAATGAGTAAAACGATGGGTATGCCCATATATAGATATATAACATATAGAAATGTTGTAGTCTGACCTTTGATCAGCCATAGCTTCACGGGCTCTTTAGCGGGGGCAAAGAATCTCTCGCTTCCATTTGGCAACGTGAAGCCGGCTGTCAGTACGAGGGCCACTCACTTATCCTGATGGAAATCATCTCAGCACTTGTCAGCAGTTGTTGACCTTCTTTTTATCGCTTCAGCTCCCAAGGGGCTGCTATTAGCGGCGCTGGGCCACTCCACTGCTGTCACTACGCACCTTCATCCTGCTTGGAAAGCCAAACTGCAGTCATTGAAAAGGCAGTGCTTAGACCACTAAATGTATTTTCATAGGAAGACACTTTGTTTTGTAAAGACGTAGCACCATCATGCTAGATTTAGCATGCTAACGATAGCATTTTAGCATTGCTAGCATGTCAATTTTAGCATACACATATATAAGCACTTAGCACTATCATGCTAGGTATGCTTGCATGCTGCTGTTAGCGTGTCAGCATTGCTAAAATGCTAACATTAGCATAGGAGCATTTTTATCCATTTTCATTGCTAGGCATTTATATAAGACTTAGCACTGTCATGCTCGGTGTTAGTATGCTAAATTAAAGCTTTTTAGCATTGCTAGCATGTTAATTAGCACACTGTCATTTTTAGCCATTTTCATGGGTAGACACATATAAGCACTTAGCACTGTCATGCTAGGTGCTTGCATGCATAGAATAGTATAGTATAGTATTAGCATCGTAGCAGTTTTATCCATTTTCATCGCTAGGCACTTATATGAAGACTTGGCACTATCATGCTCGGTGCTAGCATGCTAAATTTAGCTTTGTAGCATTGCTAGCATGGTTACATTAGCACACTGTCATCTTTAGCTATTTTCATGGGTAGACACATATATAAGCACTTAGCACTATCATGCTAGGTGCTTGCATGCTGCTGTTAGCGTGTCAGCATTGCTAAAATGCTAACATTAGCATAGTAGAATTTTTATTAATTTTCATTTCTAGGCACTTATATGAAGACTTAGCACTGTCATTCTCGGTGTTAGCATGCTAAATTTAGCTTTTTAGCATTGTGAGCATGATTACATTAGCACACTGTCATTTTTAGCTATTTTCATGGGTATTCACATATATAAGCACTTAGCACTATCATGCCAGGTGTTTGCATGATCCTGTTAGCATGTCAGCATTGCTAGCATGCTAACATTAGCATAGTAGCATTTGTAGCCATTTTCACTTACATAAACACTTAGCACTGATAGGCTACATGTTAGCATGCTGCTATTTAAGAACGTGAGTAGGCATATAGCTTGTGTTTACTTGGGGGGGGGGGGGGGGGTGAGGCCGACATGTGCTGCTGCTGATCCTCCACGCGGGCGACGCCTCTGTGGCTGTTCTCCTCAATCAGTGGGAGGTTTTTAGCAGGCATCTCACACAGTTATCTTTGTCCTGAAAGACACAATGCCATGTCAACAGAGCTTTTAGCTACCACTCCGCTGTGACCTTGGCGTCAGACATGAAGGAGTTTATTGTTTGTCATCATCGCTGCATTTCAGTGAATCTCAGGCATGTCTCCTGCCGAAGACCCCCTCTGTCTGTGTTGCCTCACACTTGCCGCCTGGATAATCTCACCAACCAGCGTTCTTTATTTAGAGCGCCCCACTTGCTATCTCCTACTGTTTATGTCCCCCTGTGATAAGTCAACACAATACGTCAGCCATGCCTCTTGAGCCCCCTAAGTAACTGAGACCCCTTCATAGCACATTTAGAATATCTAACTGGTTATTTTCTGCTCGGTGACTTTTTTTCCTCCATGTTTAAACAAGACAGACTTCATGAATGAGCCACGAGGTTGCTGGTTCGATCCTCTGTTGACCCGCGTACATGTCAAGGTATCCTTGGGCATGATATCGAACCTCCAGTTGCTCCTGGTTCTGCGTCATTAACGTGTTGACAGTATCATGGTAGGAAAGCGTTGGAGAAGTCAAAGGCCATTTACCATACTCAAACAGTGTGGGGTGGGGGGGGGGGGCATTCGCACACTGAGGGTTACATAGTAAAAAAAAACGAAGGATGCAACTTTGCCACTTTGATATTTTTTGATATAACAAGCTAAAAACACATTCCAAATGTATCAACTTTTTTCTGAAATAATCTTTATAAATTTTATAAAGATAAATCTTTATAAATGTTCGTCTCATAACATTATAACTTTCCCCAACCTAATTTTCCAAAAATTATACCATTTTGTTTTGTTTATCATAACATTCTGACTAAAAATGAACATATTACTTGTTTAATACGCGACTAAAATGACATAATTCTTCCTCACGCTATGACAGTTTGTTGTCGTAAAATTGCAACTTTGTTCATTACAACCGTTTCTTTAAATATTTTGACTTTATTCTCATAAAATTATAGCTTGTTTTTCATTTGTTTTTCAACAATTTCAACTTTCTTCTTGCAATCATGACTTTATGACAATAATATTTGGACTTTATTCTCATAACGTTAGAGCAACCTAATTTCACACCTATTATTTGTTGTTTTGTTTGTTTCTCATATTGCAATTACAAAAAAATCTTTAATATTTCATTCATATGTGACTAAAATCACAAGTTTATTCTTGTAAAATTGAATTAAATCTTGTAAAAGTGTACAATTTTTTCCCGTCAGTGATGACTTTTCTCTCTTGATATTTTGCATTTATTCTCATAAAATTACAGCTGTTTTTGTTTTTTTAAATATGTTTTCAAAATTTCCTCTTGTAGTTGTTCTACTCTTAATGATAACTTTATTCTCATCATATTTGGATTTTTATTTTAACATTATAACTTTTTTGTGCAACCTGACTTTCCAAAAATTACACCTTTATTTGTTGTCTTCTTGTTTCTCATAAAATGACGCTTTAAAAAAATCTTGTCTTTTTTTTTTACTGCTGTTTTTCCATTTTTACTGTTTTCAACTTTCCTCATGTGAATTTTCTTCTCATAATTATGACTTTAATGCCATAATTGTTATTGATTGTTATGTTTGTTCCTAGGTCTACAAACGGTCATATCCATTTGTCCATGAATTAAGTGGTAGATGATTTGTGTGCTTTGTTCCCGGGAAGGATGCTCGTGTTTCACGCAGCATCCTTTGTTCCGCAGCAGCGGTTCCATGCTGGAGCGATGACAAAAGAATTCTATTTAGGGACGAGTCGTGTTCCCCTGGCATCTTGAGGATACCTATGATTAATCACCACCCCCAATGAGCTCCTAATATGGCCAGGAGACCCCGTCCCTGATAAGAGTCTTACCCCCTGATTTCTATATTGCTCTCTGCCATCCAGTGCCCCCCCCCCCCCCTCCACAACCCAACCCAACTCAGACACAATAGCATTCCTGGGTCTTAGAGCATCCTCCATATAGGGCAGAGGGGCTTCCTTTATAAAGGGAACTGATAGTGAAAGCCACAATAGGTCACCATTCTATCTCAAGGTAAGGCGCGAGTCCCAGAGCATCCCTTTAAGTACTTTGAAGGTTTCATGGTGTACTTCCCCTACGCAGGACCCCAGCACCTCAGTCTCCTCTGTAGGGATTAGTAAGGTATGAACGCGACACGGCAAGTTTCACATTCCTGTTGGGAAGTTGATGCTAAACACATGTTTGTGTTCATCTTTCTGAAGCAAGCGTAACGTGAAAAAATGGGTGACGCCGCCATGAAAGAGTTTGGGTTAGCGGCCCCGTACCTGAGGAAATCAGACCGGGAGCGTCTGGAGGCTCAGACTCGTCCGTTTGACATGAAGAAGGAATGTTTCGTCCCTGACACGGATGAGGAGTACGTGAAGGCATCCATCGTCAGCCGGGAGGGCGACAAAGTCACCGCTCAGACCCAGAAGGGGAAGGTCAGTAATCTGACAAGTCGGCTTAGGAACGTCAGTCCGGATTCTTTAAGTCTGTGTGGAATACAAACACATCATTTGAAGCTTAATGAAGCTTAGTGTTTCAGTGTTGACATGAAGCCAGCATCAAGGAATTTGTGCTCAGTAGCAAATAGAAAACGTGGTGACGTAATTGATTAACAAAGTTCAAAACGGACCAATTGATTAGTAGAACTCCAACATGCTGTATCTGGATGCATTATGGGCCTGCAATGCAAAGCACAGCAGCCTATATTCTATTATATATTCCTGCAAAACAAAAAAAACTGTGCAAAGAACCCCAAAAAGTGTTACATCACTGGAAAAACAGAAAAATGGAGGAAGAACCCCAACATGTGATAGCTGGACTTATCATGGGCCTGCAAATCCCAATCTATTATTCCTCATGTTCAGTATTTATTATTACTATATCATATTCTGCTGTAACTGTAAAACTCTTGATGGTAGGTATAGTTAAAATTCTGCATAACAGAAACAAAGTTGAAAATGGAAGAAAATGGAAGAAGAACCCCAACACAACCGATAGCCAGCTGAACTGGGCCTGCAAATCCCATTCTATTATTCCTAATGCTTGATAGTTATTAGTACTATACCATATTGTGCTGTAACTGGAAAGCTCTTGGTGGTATAGGTAGGTAAAAATTCAGTGTAACCATGGCAACGTAACTGACAAACAAAGTTGAAAATGGAAGAACACCAACACGTGATCGCAGGACTTATCATGGGCCTGCAAATCCCATTTTATTATCCCTCATGCTTAGTATTTATTATTACTATACCATATTCTGCTGCAACTGTAAAGCTCTTGATGGTAGGTGAGTAAAATTCTGTGTAACCATGGTGACGTAACAGACAAAGTTGAAAATGCAAGAAGAACACCAACACACGTGATCGCAGGACTTATCATGGGCCTGCAAATCCCATTTTATTAACCCTCATGCTTAGTATTTATTATTACTATACCATATTCTGCTGCAACTGTAAAGCCCTTGATGGTAGGTAAGTAAAAATTATGTGTAACCATGGCAATGTAACTGACAAACAAATTTGCTGGACTTTTTAAGGGCCTGCAACACCCAGTCTACAGTCACACCTCATTGACTGCATTTCATGTATAGAATATAGTAATATTTCCTCAAAAGGTACTCCGAGTGGCCAAAGATGATGTTTTGTGTCTACAGACGGTGACGGTGAAGGAGTGCGACGTCCACCCTCAGAACCCGCCAAAGTTTGATAAAATTGAAGACATGGCCATGTTCACCTTCCTCCATGAGCCCGCCGTGCTCTTCAACCTGAAAGAACGTTACGCAGCGTGGATGATCTACGTGAGGCCGCACCTTTGCTGTCTTGTGCTGAGCCAGTCGCAGCAAAGGGTGTATCCATGGTAACCCTGTGTTGTGCCTGACAGACGTACTCTGGGCTGTTCTGTGTCACGGTCAACCCCTACAAGTGGCTGCCGGTCTACAACCAGGAGGTGGTGGTGGCCTACAGGGGGAAGAAGAGGAGTGAAGCTCCTCCTCACATCTTCTCCATCTCTGACAACGCCTACCAGTACATGCTAACTGGTAAGTGGAATTAAACCCACATGGAACCGCAGCATCCAGTCCAAGCACTTAAATGCTTTTTCTTTCTCTTCCAGACAGAGAGAATCAGTCAATTCTCATCACGTGAGTTCTTGCAAATGACTACTCGTTTATGAATTAATTAATTTAGTTGACTATGAATTAATCATGATTAGTCATCAATTTGCCGTTGTTCTTCACAAAACAGAAAGATAAATGACAGGAGATGATTCCAGTAATCCCTTGCCACTTCATGTTACACTCTATCACGGCTTTTCAAAAATATACTCATGAATAAATACTCAATATTATATGACAATACTAAATATTGTGGTTTAGTACACCCTATTAGTAGTAAAAATATGCATATTTAAGCAAATTTTATAAATTTTTCACCAAAAGTTTCCTCTTGTGGGAGTAATAAAGATTAAGATTAAGATTAAGATATGCCTTTATTCGTCCCTCAGTGGGGAAATTTGTATTGCACAGCAGCAAGAGTACAGAATCAGTTAAGCAGTACAAAATACACAATATAGAAAAATAAACAATATAACGACTCAAGTATTAACAAAAATCAACAGTTTTTCCCAGAGTTATATACAATACAGTATGTAGATAATATGAGACGAGATGATATATATGACCAGTCTATACACTGAGATCTTGCTAGTGAGTTAATATGAGGCATTATAGAAATACTTCACATAGAACTTAATATATTGCATTTAGAGCCTTAATATTGCACATGGAGGTTGATCAGATATTGCACAGTGAATGGGGTCTGGAGTAACTATACTGAATGTAAAAAGCAAAGTATTACACAGTATTATTGGGAGCAGTGCTGGTTGTACAGCCTGACAGCTGCAGGAAGAAAAGACCTGCGATATCGCTCCTTCACACACTTGGGGTGAAGCAGTCTATCGCTGAAGGAGCTTTCAAGTGCTGTCAAGGTGTCCTGCAGGGGGTGGGAGTTGTTCTCCAACATGGATGATAGCTTAGCCAACATCCTCCTCTCTCCCACCACCTCCACTGGGTCAAGGGGGCAACCCAGTGCAGAGCTGGCCTTCCTGATGATCTTATCCAGTCTCTTCCTATCCGCAGCCGAAATGCTGCTGCCCCAGCAGACCACTCCCTAAAGGCATATTGTATCTTAAACAACACATTTTTCAGCATCAAACTGGTAAAATGAAATCAAATATATATATAAAATATATATATATATATATATATATATATATATATATATATATATTTAGTGCTTGCTAAATACAAGGATGAAGAGTCTTGAACCAGTCATGATGCGCTATACATATCACATTTCACTATACAGTGAAGAAAATAAGTATTTGAACACCCTGCTATTTTGCTATTTCTCCCACTTAGAAATCATGGAGGGGTCTGAAATTTTCATCGTAGGTGCATGTCCACTGTGAGAGAGATAAACTAAAAAGAAAAATCCAGAAATCACAATGCATGATTTTTTAACAATTTATTTGTGTGATACAGCTGCAAATAAGTATTTGAACACCTGTGTATCATCTAGAATTCTGACCCTGAAAGACCTGTTAGTCTGCCCATTAGAAGTCCACCTGCACTCCATGTATCATCCTGAATCAGATGCACCTGTTTGAGGTCGTTAGCTGCATAAAGACACCTGTCCACCCCATACAATCAGTAAGACTTTAACTTGTAACATGGCAAAGACCAAAGAGCTGTCCAAAGACACCAGAGACAAAATTGTACACCTCCACAAGGCTGGAAAGGGCTACGGAGCAATTACCAAGCAGCTTGGTGAAAAAAGGTCCACTGTTGGAGCTATCATTAGAAAATGGAAGAAGCTAAACATGACGGTCAATCTCAATCGGAGTGGAGCCCCATGCAAGATATCACCTCGTGGGGTCTCAATGATTCTAAGAAAGGTGAGGAATCAGCCCAGAACTACACGACAGGACTTGGTCAATGACCTGAAAAGAGCTGGGACCACCGTTTCCAAGGTTACTGTAGGTAATACACTAAGACGTCATGATGTGAAATCATGCATGGCACGAAAGGTTCCCCTGCTTAAACCAGCACATGTCAAGGCCCGTCTTAAGTTTGCATATGACCATTTGGATGATACAGAGGAGTCATGGGAGAAAGTTTTATGGTCAGATGAGACCAAAATAGAACTTTTTGGTCATAATTCCAATAAGCGTGTTTGGAGGAAGAAGAATGAAGAGTACAATCCGAAGAACACCATCCCTACTGTGAAGCATGGGGGTGGTAGCATCATGCTTTGGGGGTGTTTTTCTGCACATGGGACAGGACGAGTGCACTGCATTAAAGAGAGGATGACTGGGGCCGTGTATTGTGAGATTTTGGGGAACAACCTCCTTCCCTCTGTCAGAGCATTGAAGATGGGTCGTGGCTGGGTCTTCCAACACGACAACGACCCGAAGCACACAGCCAGGAAAACCAAGGAGTGGCTCCGTAAGAAGCATATCAAGGTTCTAGCATGGCCCAGCCAGTCTCCAGACCTGAACCCAATCGAAAATCTTTGGAGGGAGCTCAAACTCCGTGTTTCTCAGCGACAGCCCAGAAACCTGACTGATCTAGAGAAGATCTGTGTGGAGGAGTGGGCCAAGATCCCTCCTGCAGTGTGTGCAAACCTGGTGAAAAACTACAGGAAACGTTTGACCTCTGTAATAGCAAACAAAGGCTACTGTACCAAATATTAACATTCATTTTCTCAGGTGTTCAAATACTTATTTGCAGCTGTATCACACAAATAAATTGTTAAAAAATCATGCATTGTGATTTCTGGATTTTTCTTTTTAGTTTATCTCTCTCACAGTGGACATGCACCTACGATGAAAATTTCAGACCCCTCCATGATTTCTAAGTGGGAGAAATAGCAAAATAGCAGGGTGTTCAAATACTTATTTTCTTCACTGTATTTACAGTTACTATGGTACCAATAATGTCATTGTATAGTCATATCAACTTGTACTTCGGTACGTGACAAAAGAAAAACAAAACAACAAACCCCCCCCCTCCGTAAACCATTACCATTACCGAAATGACATCAGTTTTCCCCATAATATTAGATATTAAATGTAAGTAGTATATTCATAGAACTTTTTTTCTCTGATTTTTTTTTTACTTTATTCTCATAAAATTAGCTAATTTCTGCATTGAAGCTGTTTTTTTTTAATTTCCAACAATTTCAACTTTTTTCTTGTCAATTTCTTATCATAAATTTGATTTTAGCCCATAATATTTTGACTTTATTATTGTTATTATTATTATTTACTCTTTCCACAACCTAATTTTCCAATTACAACTTTATTCATTGTTTGTCATATTATAACTTTAATAAAACTAAAGTTTTCCCTCAAATTAAGTTAGTTATGCTGCTAAAATTCAAAGATGCTGCCTACACCGGTCACTAGGTGTCGCTGCAAGCACCAGGCTGGATTGGCCGAATGAGGCACAATAATCCCTAAAACTCAACTCTGAACCACGGATATCACTTCCTGTATGTAGAATCAAAAACCAGACTTGATTTTGTTTCCGTAGTGGAGAATCCGGTGCTGGGAAGACGGTCAACACCAAAAGAGTCATCCAGTATTTTGCCAGCATTGCAGCGGGCAGTGGAAAGAAAGATACTGGCTCTGAGAAAAAGGTTTCTAATGTGATTTGAAATCTGCTATTCATTTGCTGGATGGCAAAAGTCACGCTGCTGTACTTTCAGGGTACCCTGGAGGATCAAATCATCCAGGCTAATCCGGCCCTGGAGGCCTTTGGCAACGCCAAGACCATCAGGAACGACAACTCTTCCAGATTTGTGAGCTGAGCGTATCTGTTCGCATGGCTTACGAAAAAAGTGCACATTTACATGTGGGGGGTGTTTATTTCACCAGGGCAAATTCATCCGAATCCACTTTGCAGCCAGTGGGAAGCTAGCGTCGGCTGATATCGAGACATGTACGTACTGCTGATTTGGATTTTATGTTGCATCACCAACTGATAAACGTATTGTATTTGTTTTCCAGATCTGCTGGAGAAATCCCGTGTCACCTTTCAGCTGAAGGCCGAGAGAGACTATCACATCTTCTATCAGATTCTGTCACAGAGAAAACCTGAGCTTTTAGGTCGCTTTAAATGACGATGAAGGGCTTGTGGTGCGTGAAATAAAGATTTAACGAGTTGTTTTGCCTTTCAGAGATGCTGCTCATCACTAACAACCCCTACGACTACGCCTTCATCTCCCAAGGAGAAACAACGGTGGCCTCCATTAATGACTCTGAAGAGCTGATGGCCACCGATGTGAGTAGGAACGCTCGCTCCGATTTGGATGGACTTTCATAGCCAGACTAACACTTTGAAAGGGGGACACTCGGTGGTACAGTTGGTCATGAATTATTTGTTACCGTGTATCCCAATTAGACTATACTGGGACCATATTACGAATCGCGACGCCCTTAAAATGTATATGGTAATGGTTTAATTTCATTTGAACATGCATCAGATTACAATTGAGTGCATCCCATAATCAGTTCACAGTTCCACATGTCCAAAAGGAGTAGGAAGAAGCAAAGCTTATTAAATCCTACCCCTCCATCTGGTACTTTTACAATCAGTAACTGTTACATTTGTTCACTTCCTGCATTCCTAATATAGTGTAAGTTTTTTATTTGTATTTATTTATGTATTTATTTATATATAAATTTAAAAAAAGGGAAAAAAATTATATGTATATATATATATTTATTTTATTTTTTGTCACGTACCGAAATACGAGGTGATATGACCATACAATGACATAATGACATCTTATATCAGCTCTCTCTTCCCCCTGCAAACCCTCCTGCGTTCCCAAGTTCCCAAGTGTAAATGTACAGGTACTCACTTTCACCCTGCCGAGCGCTTATCAAATGCACTTCTGCCCCCTTGTGGCCGTTTTTATGGCTTAAAACTGCGCTGAGGTGAAATCCATTCATGGAGAGGTGTGTCATCATCACAGCTTAAAAGATGTACACATATGTTGTTAAGATCAGGCTTATAAAAACTAATTATGTTGCATACATTCATATTCTGCTCCTAACATTAGTTTTGACCTCAAATTTCTTGTACATTTTTTCCTCATATTGATATGACTTTATTCCCAGAATATTTAGACTGCAATATTTTTTTCCCGACTGAATTTTTCAAAAATTGCACGTATTTCTCCCTTTAAGATGGCAAATTTCTGCTATTTTTTTCTCCCCAAATGACTTTACTTTGTAAATTTTGTCTTTATTCTACCAGTAAAATTACTGGTGTGTACCCCATTTTTGCTGTTTTGATTTTTGCTCTTTTTGCTTGTTGAATTTAATTTTTTCCAATTCACAAGGGGGTAATGTTTACACCAACAAGACAAAAAAAGCTACACAAGCTGAAGTCTCATTAAAAAAAAAAACTTCATGGATACAATATAAACATACCTGTTTATACACATCTTTTTTCTCGGGGTGCATTCACGGGCATTACTTACAGTCACATAAATTATTTATATATATTTTTATATACTATAAGTCGTTCAAAAATGTGGTAGCGCCAAAAGATGTATTATAATAATAACCCTTCATTGACCTCAGGATGCCTTCGATGTGCTGGGCTTCACCCAAGAGGAGAAGAACGGCATTTACAAGCTGACAGGCGCCATCATGCACTATGGTAACATGAAGTTCAAGAACAAGCAGCGTGAGGAGCAAGCCGAGGCTGATGGCACCGAAGGTGAGGAGCGATCCCACAACACGTGTCCAACAAACGAAAGCAAAAGCATTTGAGAGTTGCTTCTGTTTGTCTTCTCTCAGATGCTGATAAAGTTGCTTACCTGATGGGCATGAACTCTGCTGACCTCATCAAAGGTCTCTGTCATCCCAGAGTTAAAGTGGGCAATGAATGGGTCACCAAGGGACAAAATGTCCAGCAGGTAAATGAGACTCCATGTACTTTGTTCTCGCGTTTCCATTTAGGCTAACTTTGCAACACATGAGAAGCCTGGTTGCACACTACCCTGGCTCGCAACCACATGTCTGGATGGATTTGATCAATACACTAATCCCTCATTTAGTAGGATTCCTGATTTACTATCAATGGAATGCCCTATAGACATGAAATATCACCTTACGCTCCTATTACCCAATATAGTAGACATAATAAGAAGAAATAAGACCTATAGTATAAGACAGAAAACCTGTTTATAACCTTGTAAATGCACTCTATAACATGATCAGAGCTCTTTAGACATGAAATAACACCCCTATAGTCACCTTTACACTCCTATTACCCAATATAGTAAACATAAGAAGAGAAAATAAGACATATAAGATATAGAACACCTGTTTACTACATTCTAAATGCACTCTTTAACATGATTAGGAGTCCCCTACACATGAAATAACACCCCTATAGTCACCTTTACACTCCTATTACCCAATATAGTAGACGCAATGACAGAAAATAAGACGTAGAAAACCTGTTTACCACCTTCTAAATGCACTGTTTAACATGATTAGAGCCCCCTAGACATGAAATAACACCCCTATTGTCACATTTACACTCCTCCTACCCAATATAGTACACATAATAAGAGAAAATAAGTCATAGATAACCTGTTTAATACCTTCTAACTGCACTGTTTAACATTAATAGAGCCCTCTAGACATGAAATAACATCCCTATAGTCACATTTACACTCCTACTACCCAATATAATAGACATAATAAGAGAAAATAAGACATAGGAAACCTGTTTAATCCCTTCTAACTGCACTGTTTAACATTAATAGAGCCCTCTAGACATGAAATAACACCCCTATAGTCATATGTACACTCCTATTACCCAATATAGTAGACACAATAATAGAAAAGTAGACATACAAGACATTGAAAGTCACTTTTTGATATTATTAGAGCTCTCTTGGCGTGAAATAACAACCCATAATTCCTTTTACACTGATATTACCAATATACTAGACCAGGGGTCGGCAACCTTTATTATGAAAAGAGCCATTTCACCCCCTTGCTCACTAAAGAAAAATAGCCTGGAGCCGCAAAACATAGTATGTTTAAAACAAAATTGGAGGGAATTTGGGGCTATCAAAGTAGTTCAGATAAGAAAAAAAACAAGTTGGAGTACTCTTGCTAGTATTATATTAAATATAAACTTACATAAATATATGTGTAAATTACTGTAAACTTACCTGATACCTGAAGTTCCAATGCCGCTGTTTTATATGATCTCTAATTTATTTTTTAGAATTGTCAAATAGCTTTGGGAAAGTATGAAAAGTATTTATAAAGTATTTTCCTTAATGTTTACCTGTGAGAGAGAACTGAATAGCATCCTGTCTGCTCATCCTTGTACTCATCCAATCACCAGTCAGAACTCAGTCAGGATGCATTCATGGACTCACACAAAGTTGGATTTTTTAAAACTCATTACAAAGACATGCTTTTTCCCCACTGTGGTGTTAAAAAATATTCAAGCATTGCAAAGGGAGCCACAACAAAGAGGCTGAAGAGCCACATGCGGCTCTGGAGCCGCGGGTTGCTGACCCCTGTACTAGACATAATAAGAAAAAATAAGACAACCTTATGAATATGCTTTGTAATGTTATTAGAGCCCTCTGGACATGAAATAGCACCCACAGAGTCACCTTTTCACTTCTATTGGCTAATACAGTAAATGTAAAAGAGAAAATAATAAAACCTGTATAATACATTGTAAATACAGTTTTATACTTTTAGAGCCCTCTAGACATGAAATAGAACCCCCCTTTCCATCACTACGGGGGCTGACAGTACTACTGTAGTAGCGTGTAAAGCCAAATATATTTCTACACAAGAAAGGGTATTTACGTAGATCAGTGAGCATGATGTGTTTTCCAGGTGTACTATGCGGTTGGTGCATTGTCTAAGGCTGTTTATGAGAAGATGTTCCTGTGGATGGTGGTCCGGATCAACCAGTCACTGGACACCAAGCAGCCTCGCCAGTACTTCATTGGCGTACTGGACATCGCTGGGTTTGAGATCTTTGATGTGAGATCGGAGGATTTGTGAGCCAACACGATACGTGAAGGTCAACCTGCTGGCTAACTTAGTCTGCTTTGTTTTCCAGTTCAACACCTTTGAGCAGCTGTGCATCAACTTCACCAATGAAAAGCTGCAACAGTTTTTCAACCATCACATGTTTGTGCTGGAGCAGGAAGAGTACAAGAAAGAGGGCATTGAGTGGACTTTCATAGATTTTGGTATGGACTTGCAGGCGTGTATTGACCTGATTGAAAAGGTGAGAAGGTCTTTTGCGAGAGGCTATCATTGAATTCCAATAACTCATATGTTGTTCTCCTCAGCCCATGGGTATCATGTCCATCCTTGAAGAGGAGTGCATGTTCCCCAAAGCCAGTGATGCCACCTTCAAAGCTAAGCTCTACGACAACCACCTGGGGAAATCCAGCAACTTCCAGAAGCCCAGAATTGTCAAAGGGAAACCGGAGGCCCATTTTGCCCTGATGCACTACGCCGGAACCGTTGACTACAACATCAACAACTGGCTGGTGAAGAACAAGGACCCTCTGAACGAGACTGTGGTTGGTCTTTACCAGAAGTCTACGCTGAAATTATTGGCGCTCCTCTTTGCTAATTACGCTGGGGCTGACTCGGGTAAGCATAAACCGTATGCTCACATTGAGAGAGGCCAGTTGTTTGCCAAACACTACTCTTGCTTTCCAGCTGAAGGTGGGAAAGGGAAAGGAGGAACGAAGAAGAAGGGTTCATCTTTCCAGACTGTGTCAGCCTTGCATAGGGTCAGTACAGACACATGTTAGGAATGGAATATTTTCTACCATGTTTTGGATAAAAACTGGATATTAATATTTGTGCTTGTTCATAACAGAGAGATAAAAGTCAACCACAAGACCTTTCACATGCAACACTCATTAAGAATCACCTTATTTCTTCTCTCCGCCAGCGCTAACAGGAATTTAGCACCCCCGTTGTTACATAATTTAAAGCATTGTTTGCATCCTGTCATCTTCTTTTCAGGAGAACCTGAACAAGCTGATGACCAACCTGAGGTCCACTCACCCCCACTTTGTACGCTGCATCATCCCCAACGAGACCAAGACTCCCGGGGCCATGGAGAACCCTCTGGTGATGCACCAGCTGCGTTGTAACGGCGTGCTGGAAGGCATCAGGATCTGCAGGAAGGGCTTCCCCAACCGGATCCTCTACGGAGATTTTAAACAGAGGTACCACAGTCAAATAACGTTTAATAAAGTTGGATTTATTATGAATATCATCTGTTAATTTCCAGATATCGCATCCTGAATCCTGCTGCTATCCCAGAGGGTCAGTTTATTGACAGTAAGAAGGGGGCAGAAAAACTCCTCGGGTCTTTGGATATCGACCATAACCAATACAAGTTTGGACATACAAAGGTAAGACACCCATTAAAAGGGAAGTAGACACAGTTGATGCACAGAAGCTAAACGGATGATGACGACACAACTCATCTGATTAATATGCATCCATCATTTTAGGGTTCATGGAAGAATAACATCATGCTTACATGATATGGTCTTAAAGGAGAAGTGCACTTTATTTTGGCCATCATCTCTTTCTCTTTTCTGGGCGTTGTACAGACAACACGTAATGGGACACACCTTTCCACCTGTTAAAAGAGTTCCAAAAAGTTCCAACAAGGTTTTCTGGTTTTCTATGAGCATGTAGTAACGGGTATATTCATGATAACACGTTGTACTTGTATGTAGTATTTTGGGAACTTCCTTCCAAAAACCTGAAAGGTTGACCATTGGATCCTGTCGTTGTGTTCTTGGGGCAAGAAATTTGGCCCACCTTGCCCCCAGTGCCCCCATGGTGGTGTATGAATGTTTCGTGTTGGTCGGCAAAGCCAAAGGTCACCAATGTCAAACTCAGGCCCGGGGGCCAAATCTGGCCGCGCTGCAATCTCATAAGTTCAAGATCAGCACACAACCTAAAGTAGGCTTTGAGTTTTGGCCCCCGTGTGCAATTGAGACCCCTTCCATAGGTGCCAATTGGGAGTCCTGTTTAGGTCATTCTACCTCAGGGCAGCTGTGACCACGGATGTAGATCATCACCATGATTTCAAAGTGAAGCACTTTGGGTACCTTGTACATATAAAATCTAATCCATGATTTCCTGTCCAATTTGTCTCAAGGTGTTCTTCAAGGCTGGTCTTCTCGGGCAACTTGAGGAGATGAGGGATGACCGCTTGTCACTCATAATCACTGGAATCCAGGCTCGATCACGAGGTCTCCTGGCACGAGTGGAATTCCAGAAGATTGTTGAAAGGAGGTAATGTTTTCAGTACTGAGAAACTGCTCAGACACATGGAGTTGGAGGAAGGGGGGCGGGGGGGGGGGGTCCACTCTTTTATTCAACACGGTCTCCCGTACAGTAGTTACTGAGGAAGGCACTAAGGCACCTCCACCTACCAAAGGTAATTACTGAGGAACTAATGAGGAACTAGCACTGTTTTGGAATCATCTGCAGTCTTTATATGAGACTTCAACACACATCTTTTTCTTTTCCTACGTGTTCTAAAGATATAAAAACAGCCAAAAAGAGACATCTCAGAATGCACGTAATGTCATTCTAGCGTCTCGCGTAAGGATTGTGGATGATGGGCTTTGTTTGTGGCTTTCTGCTTTTTCCTGATGGGCAAAATTCCAAAAAAGTGCACCTTTCCCTTAAGGAATTTGGCAAAATATGAAACAGCTGCTAAACAACCTCAGGTCAAGCTGACCTAGTCTCGAGTGCAATTGGAGTTCATAGAAAGATTAATTGTATAATGAATCGCCAAATCTAAAAAAAAAATCTTATATATATATATTATATATCTATATATATCGTATATCTTTCGCTATAAGAAGACAGTAAACACACAAATAATTGCCATCCATCCACTTCCCTCCACTTATCCGGGTCCGGATCGCGGCGGCAGCAATCTCAGTAAGAAAGCCCAGATTTCCCAGTCTCACAAAGCATTCCCAGGCCGGCTGTGAGACATGATCCCGCCAGCGTGTCCTAGGTCTGCCCTGATGCCTTCTCCCGGCTTGGCATGCCCGGAATACACCACCAGGGAGGTGTCTGTGAGGCGTCCCAACCAGATGCCCAAGCCACCCAAACTGGCTCCTCTCGATGTGAAGGAGCAGCGCCTCTAGTCTGACCTCCCCAGCCACCTTACTGAGGAAACTCATGACCTGTGACCTCTGACTCTCTTGGTCATGACCCATAGCTCATGACCATAGGTGAGGTTGGGAACATCGGTGGGGGGGTAAATTCAGAGCTCAGCCTTCTAGATACTTGAACTACTTCACCTGGGAGCTCACTCCCGACCCGTGGGTTCAATCCACCCTTTCCCGAATGAGAACCATGGCCTCGGATTAGGAGGTGCTAGGTCTCATCCCTGAAGCACCACACTCAGATGCAAAGCGCCCTAGTAAACGCTGAAGGTCACAGCCTGATGAGACCATCAGGACCACATTGTCTGCAAATAGGAGATGTGAGATCCGAAGGCCCCCGAACTGGACATCCTCGACCCCTTGGCTGTCCCTAGACATTCTGTTGACATGGTGTTGTTCAAATTGTTTCTTTAGTCCAATGAATGACTTTGCCGATGAATGGTCATTCAGAGGAAATTGACTGTGGGTGGGAAATCGTGTTGGGCAGCAATGAAGGACATAACCGAATATAGTTCATATTATTCCGAACAAGCTGCCACCATGATTTCACACCATGGCTAATCTTTGACAGGGATGCATTATTGGTAATCCAGTGGAACATCCGTGCCTTCATGGGGGTCAAGAACTGGCCTTGGATGAAGCTGTTCTTCAAGATCAAACCTCTCCTGAGGTCGGCTGAAGCGGAGAAGGAGATGGCCAACATGAAGGAAGAATTCCTGAAGTTGAAAGAAGCTTATGCAAAGTCAGAGTCACGCAGGAAGGAACTGGAGGAGAAAATGGTTTCTCTTCTGCAGGAGAAGAATGACCTGCAGCTCCAAGTTCAGGCTGTAAGTGTTGTGGCATCAGTGTTCCTCATTATATGGTTATATAAAGATATGTGTACTTTGTCATCCAAATTAGGAGCAGGACAATCTTGCTGATGCAGAGGAACGGTGCGAGGGCTTGATCAAACACAAAATCCAGATGGAAGCAAAAGCCAAAGAGTTGTCTGAAAGACTGGAGGACGAGGAAGAGATTAATGCTGAATTAACTGCAAAGAAGAGGAAGCTAGAGGACGAGTGCTCTGAGCTAAAGAAGGATATAGATGACCTGGAGTTAACGCTTGCTAAAGTGGAGAAAGAGAAGCATGCCACCGAGAACAAGGTAGGACTACCGCTTGATAATAATCTTCAAAGAAAGAATGACCTGATCCTATACACTTTGTCACAACGATATCCAGGTGAAGAACCTGGTTGAGGAAATGGCAGCTTTGGATGAAATCATCGCCAAGCTGACCAAGGAGAAGAAAGCCTTACAGGAAGCTCATCAGCAAACCCTGGATGATCTCCAGAGTGAAGAAGACAAAGTCAACACTCTGACCAAGGCCAAGTCTAAACTGGAGCAGCAAGTGGATGACGTATGTGTTCCAGTCATATTTGTGTTGGGAAAAAGCAGTACTCCAGATACCTTGGAGCTAAAGGTTTGACCTCAACTGCTTTTGTCTAGCTTGAAGGGTCTCTTGAACAAGAGAAGAAGGTTCGAATGGATCTTGAGAGAGCTAAGAGGAAGCTGGAGGGAGACTTAAAGATGACCCAGGAGAGCTTAATGGACGTGGAGAACGACAAGCAACAACTTGAGGAGCAGCTGAAAAAGTAAACACAAGAGCCATCATTCTCTACAGGATATGGTTGAGGAACTAACTAAATATGATATTTTTGTTATGTCCGTGTTTTCTAATCACAGAAAAGACTTTGAACTAAACCAGCTCAATAATAAAATAGAGGATGAGCAAGCAATAGCAATTCAGCTTCAAAAGAAACTGAAAGAGCTTCAGGTAAGAAACGGCTCCTGAAATTTGTACTCGACAGCGACTGACTAGTCGTTTCCGACTAGGCTCGTATCGAGGAGCTGGAGGAAGAGCTGGAGGCCGAGCGAGCCGCTCGAGCCAAGGTGGAGAAGCAGAGAGCAGACCTGGCCAGAGAGCTGGAGGAGATCAGCGAGAGGCTGGAGGAAGCCGGCGGAGCGACGTCCGCCCAGATCGAGATGAACAAGAAGCGGGAGGCCGAGTTCCAGAAGCTGCGCAGGGACCTGGAAGAGGCCACTCTGCAGCATGAAGCCACCGCAGCCACGCTGAGGAAGAAACAAGCTGATAGTGTTGCCGACCTGGGGGAGCAGATTGACAACCTGCAGAGAGTCAAGCAAAAACTGGAAAAGGAGAAGAGCGAACTCAGGCTGGAACTGGATGATGTGGTTTCCAACATGGAACATGTTGTGAAAACAAAGGTTGGTTTAACTTTTTTGGATCTGTAAAAGAGGGTGGAGTGGTGTCACTGGGTCGGGGGTTGAGATCCTTCCCCAAGTGGAGGAGTTCAAGCACCTTAGGTTCTTGTTCATGATCGATAGGCAGTTCGGTGCAGTGATGCATACTCTGCATCCGACTCCTTTGATACAATGACTGTAGATGTGGTGCTCATCTTCCTGTCGACCTCAAGCTCTAGCCTTCCCTCACTCGTGAACAAGACCCCCAAGAAAGTAGAACTCCTCCACCTGGGGCAAGACCTGCGGGTGCAATCCCCAATAAAATTGGCACTGCAATCTTTAGTTCTATCTAGTCTCGATGACTTGAATCGATGATGAATTTGGTCCAGTGCTGCAAAGCAAGATTTAGATCAACTCCAGTTCACACAGAACAGGGGGCACGCCTCTCCGCTGCCCTGGGAAGAGTAGTGTGGAGTGGATGCATACCGCATTGTCCTGGGTAAAAGTTGACCAAAGGCTGGCATGTAGCCTGGTGACATTTTTGTTTGATATCTGGCAAATTGGGAAACCTAACAATTTGTTATTACATCTAAAACCCATCAATACTCGACATGACTATGAAACCAGGTTTGCTTCAGGTGTTCACTTTACTCTGCCATTGCCAAGAACTACTGCATTAAAGAGGACTACAATGTACAGAGCAGTAACATATTGGAATAAGGTTCCACTACATTAAACCATGAGAAATAACAAAGCAAGATTAAAAAATAAATTAGGAGAAGCAGTATTTAGCAGGGAAGTCAGCTTTTAGTTTTTTTATTCTGAAATTCTGAGTGTATAAATTGGAAATAATTTGGAATTGGAATAATTTTAGTTCTGGTTCTGGTTGGCTTCAATAATTTCAAGGGCTGTATTCCATTACATCTCAGATAATTTTTGTTTAGATTTAGTTATATTTAATTGTAATGTTTTTATTGTATTATGTTTGAAATTTAATTTTTTTGACCCCATGAAGAATAGTCTTCACTGCAGTGAGGACTAATGGGGATCTGTAATAAACAATAAACAATAAATCCACACTTGACCCACCCAAAATCCCTCTTGGATTTCGGAGATGCTGGAAACTGTTCCAGTAAATACCGAATATCACAGCTCGATTAAGCCATCATGGCCACATCGTCTGCGAATAGCAGAGATGATTATTCTGTGGAGGGGTTGAGTGCCCGAGTGATCCTAGGAGCTATGTTGCGGGGACATGTGCGCCTGGTCGGGTTTTCCAAGGCAACCAGATGGTAGGTGATGGGCCAGACTAAGAGTGATTCGGAAGACTCTATGAACAAGAACAAAACCAGAACCTCCAGGGCCTCACCCTGGAGCCAGGCCAGGGGGAGGAGCTTGCACACAAGTGCCTAGTGGTTTGGGCTTCAGCCCAAAGAACCTACATGGTTTCTTTCCCCCTCTGTAGACCACCACCTGCGGGGCAAACAATGTGAATTGGGTGGCGAGTGGTTGAGAGCGGGGCCTAGGCAACCCGGTCTTCTGTAGTTCAATGTGGTTATTTTGGGACTAAAAGATATCTCCCCATTGCAGACCAATCTTGAGAAGACATGCAGAACTCTGGAAGACCAGATGAATGAATACAAGACCAAGTTTGAAGAAGCTCAGCGCTGCATCAACGACTTCAACATGCAGAAAGCAAAGCTTCAGACTGAAAACGGTACGTCTTGTGTGGTGTCGCTTCAAAATGGAAGCCATTCAACACTGTGTTCAGACGTTAATAAAACATTCTGTCAAAATGCCAGGTGAGCTCTCAAGACAACTTGAAGAGAAGGATTCCCTGGTGTCTCAACTTACGAGAGGGAAAATGTCCTACACTCAACAAATTGAAGACCTCAAGCGACAACTGGAGGAAGAGACCAAAGTAAGTCAAAGTAGTACGTAGTCTTTTTGCAATTAGATGGGAAAGATCGCATGGTGGAAGAGTGGTTGCCTCCCAACTTGAAGGTAGCTGGTTCAATCGTCAGTCGACTGTGACCATGTCAAAGTATCCTCGTGCACGAAACCGAACCCCCAGAAAGGTTGAGTGAGTGATGTCCTTTCAGCATGAATATTCATTTTTCCTGACAGGCCAAGAGTGCTCTGGCCCATGCCGTTCAGTCGTCTCGCCACGACTGTGACCTGCTCAGGGAGCAGTACGAGGAGGAGCAGGAGGCCAAGGCTGAGCTGCAGCGTGGCATGTCCAAGGCCAACTCCGAGGTGGCGCAGTGGAGAACTAAGTACGAAACTGATGCCATCCAGAGGACTGAAGAACTGGAGGAGGCCAAGTAAGAGTCCGACAATTCACCATGACTGACTGAGACAGTACGCCTTTGGCAAATCAGCTTTTTGTTTGGATTATGTTCCTACTAAAATGTAAGACGAACAAAAAGTTTGTTTGTCGAATGACTAAGCAGCCGGTCGTTGAACACGTATGAACCTTTTCGGAAAGCTTCATTCCATTAAATGGTTTAACTGCTGATTTCCAAAGGAAGAAGCTGGCTCAGCGTCTGCAGGATGCCGAGGAGGCGGTGGAAGCGGTGAATGCTAAATGCTCCTCTCTGGAGAAGACCAAACATAGACTGCAGAATGAGATTGAAGATCTCATGGTGGACGTGGAGAGGTCAAACGCTGCTGCTGCTGCTCTGGACAAGAAGCAAAGGAACTTTGACAAGGTGTTTATTGAATACTACTAAAACTACTAAGACCTTTAAAAGGGGAAAAACCATTCAGGTCTGGATAGGTTTTGATAGGTAAAGCATCTGCAAACGCTGCGAATGATGAAGACAATAATCACCACATCTTAGTGCTCGATCATTTGTCACATGCGCCCTCATTGTGCCTTTTCCCCCATGACAGGTCTTGTCTGAGTGGAAACAGAAGTATGAGGAGTCTCAGTGTGAGTTGGAGGGATCCCAGAAGGAAGCCAGAGCTCTGAGCACTGAGCTCTTTAAGTTGAAGAACTCCTACGAAGAGTCTCTGGATCATTTGGAGACCATGAAAAGAGAGAACAAGAACTTACAAGGTGTGCATCAGTTTTTGATGAAGTGATAAAATTGTGTTAAATTGGCTATCATGGGTTTGGTGTTCCTACAGAGGAAATTTCTGACCTCACTGAGCAACTTGGCGAGAGTGGAAAGAGTATTCACGAACTGGAGAAATTAAGGAAACAACTGGATCAGGAGAAGAGTGAGATCCAGTCTGCTCTTGAGGAAGCCGAGGTGAGGGGCTTTTATTGGTCTGGTAGAACATCAACTGCAAAGCGTCGCCGCTTATCCTTGTATCTACCAGGCTTCCCTGGAGCATGAGGAGGGAAAGATCCTCAGAGCCCAGCTTGAGTTCAACCAGATTAAAGCCGACATTGAACGAAAACTTGCTGAGAAGGACGAGGAGATGGAGCAGTGCAAGAGGAACCTGCAGAGGACTATCGACACCCTGCAGACCTCACTTGAAGCAGAGTGCCGAAGCAGGAACGAGGCCCTTCGCTTGAAGAAGAAGATGGAGGGAGACCTCAACGAGATGGAGATCCAGCTAAGTCAGGCCAACAGGCAGGCGGCCGAGGCTCAGAAACAACTCAAGTCTGTTCATGCGCATCTGAAGGTAAGCTGGTGAGAAGATGCTTTCCTTCCAGATCAGACTCACAGTTCATGTCGTCCTGTGAAGGATTGCCAGATCCAGCTGGATGAGTCTCTTCGTGCCAACGACGATCTCAAAGAGAACATCGCCATCGTGGAGAGACGCAACAACCTCATTCAGGCTGAGCTGGAAGAGCTGAGGGCTGCTCTCGAGCAAACGGAGAGAAGTCGCAAACTTGCCGAGCAAGAGTTGCTGGATGTTAGCGAGAGGGTGCAGCTACTGCACTCACAGGTGAGACTCTTGTCAACTTTCTGCCACGACACACCTTTAATTGCTCTCTGACATCTCCAGAACACCGGTCTGATCAACCAAAAGAAGAAGCTCGAGGTTGATGCAGCCCAGCTTCAGACCGAAGTGGAAGAAGCAGTCCAGGAGTGCAGGAACGCTGAAGAGAAGGCCAAGAAGGCCATCACCGACGCTGCCATGATGGCAGAAGAGCTGAAGAAAGAGCAGGACACCAGTGCTCACCTGGAGCGCATGAAGAAGAACATGGAGCAAACCATCAAAGACCTGCAGCATCGTCTGGATGAAGCTGAACAAATTGCCATGAAGGGCGGCAAGAAGCAGGTGCAGAAGCTGGAGGCCAGGGTAAGTTGGGTTAATGGTTTCTATGGGAGCAGAAGGACATTGTAGTGGTTCAGGTGGTAGAGTGGTCACCTGATTTCATCACGATACTGAATCCATTCATTCATTCATTTTCTCTGCTACATTTCAAACAAACTACGATATGTCTTGTTTCACCTTCAGGTTCGAGAGCTTGAAAATGAGGTGGAGTCCGAGCAGAAGAAGAGCAGCGAAGCAATCAAGGGAATCCGTAAATATGAGAGGCGCATCAAAGAACTCACGTATCAGGTGTGTTTACCAGATAATACCCAAAACCTAGGAACACCAAGACTTCATTGGTGAATCTTGCTTCTTCATATCTGAAATGAAGATGCTAAGAAATATTTTCAAATTGGGTGTCTCGCCTTTTCAATGCCAGACTGAGGAAGATCGCAAGAACGTGGTGCGTCTCCAGGATCTGGTTGACAAGCTGCAGCTGAAAGTCAAAGCCTACAAGAGATCTGCTGAAGAGGCTGTAAGTATTGGGTGGTTTTTTGGGCTTGTTTGTGGTCGTCCCAGTGGGTCAGTCGTCGCTTGCTCTTAGTCGACGGACTACCAGAAAACTGTCTCTCTACCAGGCCCCTCTACCAGATAGTGATAATGGGAGTTTGCCCAACCGGTCTACACGTGCTTTGTGGACTTGGAAAAGGCATTCGATCGCCTCCCTTGCGGCACCCTTTGGGGATACGGGATTATGGGATCGGTGGTACTACCACGTTCCATTTGGTCCTTTGATCCAAACGGAGCAGGACCTTGGTTCGCACTGCCTGCCTCTTTCTGGTCAACGTTGGCCTCCGCCAAGGCTGCCCTTTGCGTGTCTTCTTGAGCAGGGCGACCTTGGGGGCACTAAGATCTCAAAGTGCCCACCTCCCTTGACATCATCAACCAGCTCCTCCCTTGTCATTTTAATGCTGCTCCCTCGCCTTTCTCACAATCATCCTGACCCCCCCCCCCCTTTTACCCAAGAGTAAAGTACTTATTTCCCTGACTGTATACAATAAAAGCTTCAAATATATGATAAAAGACGATAATGCACTCATCACCATGACAACACCTCCACTAGTGTAGTTTACCTACCAGAATTCTGAGACAGCTCAGATCTTTCGGGTAATAGGTCTTCAGCCACAGCCCATAATAATCTGTGGCAAAGCAACATATTCACAATTGGATATTCCAAATGGAGAAGGTCCACCCAGCGGGGGTGATGTCCGTCTCATAACGGGCTGAAACATTACCGCTCTACCAGTCCCAACCATGGCTGGGAATGGAAGCCATGCCGTAAAGGGTACATTGTGTTAAGTTCTTCCATAAAGTATATGAAGACTATCATATACAGTATATTTTGACGTATTTATTTGTTGATTCTTGCAGGAGGAGCAGGCCAATACTCACCTGAGCAAGTTCCGTAAACTCCAGCATGAGCTGGATGAGGCGGAAGAGAGAGCTGACATTGCCGAATCTCAGGTCAACAAGATGCGTGCTAAAAGCCGTGACGTTGGCTCCAAGGTAACGAGTGCTAAACACGTTTGTCATGTTACACGCTTACACTACAATAACGGCAACATTTACATGTCGGTACTGCAAAGTATAGTAAATGAAGCACACATAGCACATCTCTCTTAGCCCTTTTCCAAGTCTCTGTAGCTGGGTTAGCGCCATTAGCGCTTCCATCTCACGTTCCCCATGACCACAGACGGTAAACATGGCTGATACTGTCTTTATCCAGCAACCTTTATACCATCTTTTCCGCTGTTCACTCTCACTGTGCAGCCTCTCCTCCTTCATATCTCTGCGGGGATCTACAGTTGCTCTGCATAGCGAAGCTAACTGCTGCTCCCGAGTGTAAACAATGGAGCAAGCGGCAAGCTACAAACGTAACAAGCTGCACAGTTGCTTCAGAGATTGGATCAGTATGGCACAAAAAAACAATAAGAAAGTAATAAATAAAGCATTATTAAACATTAAAAACGCAGTAGAAGACACAGAGCTGCCTTAGCTAGCTTGTAGTCAGGCGCCGCCATTTTGAAACATGACACATCCGCATCAAATCCAGTTCGGGGATAAGAACAATAAAAGCAGCGCCAAGATAGCACCTAGCAAGACAAAGTGAAACATCCGTCACACAAACTAAACCATCACTCTGAGTGATGCGAATCTGCTCTCCCTAAAACATCTCACTATTGTGCCATTACAGAAAGGACTGGAGGAGGAGTGAGCCATGCGAGACGTTTGGGATGATCTCTACCATCTTTCTCCCAACTGTCGTCAACATTTCTGTGGAATAAAGCAAACGTGCAATAACACGTGTGTGCATTGTTGTTGTCTATATCATGCCAATATGCTACACCAGCCACAGGGTTTGATATTTGATATAACCACCTTGTTTTTATTTGGGGGCTGCTAAAGTTAAATTCACATTTTTTTGATGTGCGATTAACATGCGCACATCATGTTTGAACCTCGGCCCACAGCAGTGAATGTGGGGCCTCATGCGGAACAGTTATTTGTATTTACAGTGGCTGTGAGTTGAGTTGTTTTGGAGAAGTGAGGTACTGTAGCACTGCCTCTATTTTTTATTGTCATTTAGACAGTGGTAAAAGTAATGGTAATGGTTTAATTTCATTTGAACATGCATCAGATTACAATTGAGTTCATCACATAATCAGTTCACAGTTCCACATGTCCAAAAGGAGTAGGAAGAAGCAAAGCTTATTAAATCCTACCCCTCCATCTGGTACTTTTACAATCAGTAACTGTTACATTTGTTCACTTTCTGCTTTCCTAATATAAAGTATTTTTTTAAATCCTTTTATTTTTATTTTTATTTTTATTAGCATTAGCAATGCACAAGCTAGTCAGCAGGAAAAGGCTAAAAATACAGTCTCTGTGCAGATCTGTGCAGTGTGGGACAAGATTATGTGATGCATTCAGGGACCATCCAATCTGCAGTAATTAAGTCAATAAAGTCAAACTACGAGGAGAAGATGTACAAGATAATAACAAGAAAATTACATTTACAGGTTGAACTAGTTGGGGGGGGGGGAAACTACACCAGAAACGGAAACACCTGTGATGTTACGAGAATAAAGTCAAAATATTAATAGGAAAAAGTAGTATGCGAACAAAAAAAAAAAGAAACTCATTTTAGCAACTCTGCTGAGTGGGAATATTAAAGAAAAAAATGTAAAAAATTTGTAATATGATGAGAAACAAACCAACCGAATAAAATAATGCTGTCATGTTTGGAAGTCATAATATTGGTCATAATATTATAGGAATAAGTCAAACTATTTCCAAAAAACAATTGCCAAGATGATTTAAGTAGAAAGTAATAATGGTGAAGTATGCCACTTCTTAGTCCATCTTTCCAAAACATCCAAGTGGCAAAAACGAATTTAGCAAGGAGACCGCTTTGTTGGTCTGAAGTTATTTGACCACACCAAGATCACTGAGATGGAGGAAAGGGAAGACCTAATCAGGTATGTTCCTTCAGTGTAATGCAGCTGTCAGCCCTCATCCATCACCAGGCCTGTCAGCGGCTGCCCTTCTCCATCAGGAAGAAACAATCCAGACAAGAATTTCACAGGGTTATCTTTGTCGCCAAGGCCAAAGGAAAGGGAACAATGCCGCGACAACACAATGAGACAAAGGCAGCGGCGCTCACGTGGATCAACGCCCTTAGCCTCGACCTTAGCCCTCACTGGACAACAGTCGCTACCTTCCAGGTCCCACTAGTGCTCCACAAATACTTTGCGGCCACTTTTGATGAGTGTTCCAACATTTGGAGGGGATTATGGGATGACACATACACATACACACATACAATGGTTACTGATGAACCAACGACGAAAGCACATCGATGTAGAGTAGTTACACAGGAACTAATGAATAACCAACACCTAATGCACATCCATTTTGAGTAGTTACTGAGGAACTAATGGCTAAGGCACATCAATATGGAATAGTTACTGAGGAACTAATGACAAACTAATGACTAAGGCACATACGTTTAGAGTAGTTACTGATATACAAATGACTAAGGCACATACGAAGAGTAGTTAATGATGAACCAATGATAAAGGCACATCAATTTAGAGTCGCTACCGAGGAAATGAATAACCAATACCTAAAGCACATATATTTTGAGTAGTTACTGAGGAACTAATAACTAAAGCAGATACATTTAGAGTAATTACTGAGGAACCAATGAAGAAGTAATTACTAAGACACATGCATTTAGAGTAGTTACCGAGGAACTAATGGCTTAGGCATATATATTTATAGTTAGTGAGGAACTCATGACTAAAACAGATGCATTTAGAGTAGTTACTTAGGAACCAATGAAGAAGTAATTACTAAAGTGCATACATTTAGAGTAGTTACCAAGGAACTAATGGCTTAGGTATATACATTTAGAGTAGTTACTGGGGAACTAATGACTAAAGTTGATACATTTAGAGTAGTTACTGAGGAACCATTGAATAAGATTTCAAGTAGTTACCGAGGAACTAATGACTTAGGTATAAACAAATAGAGTAGTTACTGAGGAACTAATGACTTAGGTATATACATTTAGAGTAGTTCCCAAGGAACTAATGACTTAGGTATATATACATTTAGAGTAGTTACTAAGGAACTAATGACTTAGGCACATACATTTAGAGTAGTTACTGAGTAGTTAAACGAATGAAGAATGAATGCCTGTGTTCTACTGCTGATATTTAAAAGAGGTAAAAAAAGGTGCAAACAAAGGGTTTTTTTTTCGATGAAAGACGGAACTCTAATCTTTCTTTGGTTGGCCCATGTTTATAAAGCCATAGGATAGAATATTCTGTGTGCATTGAAAGATCAGTCAAATGGTCTAAAATGGCTGATGTTGAACGGACTACACAGTGCCTGTTCACATAAACGCCGCCACATGTCGGCCAATCACTTGTCACCCCCTCACCCCCTCTCTGCTGCGTAACTTTCCTGCCTGGCTGGACGTGTGATGATGAAAGCGGCCAATTAAAGGAAAGCTTTTTATATTGCGCAACCTTTATCTACAATTTCACACCATATTTGGCTGATAGGCAAGCTTTATTAATGCAGGGAGGGCGGCTGTCAGCTCCGTGTTTACCCGCGTGGTTTAATTGAAGGGTTTCGGAGTTGACAGGTAAGCCGAGTTTAGTACCAGTCTTCATTCCTTGCTTGATTTTTGTTTTGCTGTGGTCATAAGGCGTACAGACTTTGGTCCGCTTCGGACGCTTTTGAGCGATTTGTGGTAAAAACTGTACTTAACCTGAGCTGAAGTGATATATAAGGGAACATTATATCTTAGAGGGTTAGTGCATCTCACTAACTGCTTAAGACAGTGGTTTCCAAATTGGGGGGCCCTCCCCTGACCCCTTAGGACATTTTTCAGGAAAATATTCAGTTTCGATATGACTATTTCAAAAGGTTGTAGCTTGAAAATGGTTAGCGATAACGACATACTGACCCACAATTTGTGATGGGGGTAAATTCACTCATCTTATTTTCATGTTACGATGTCACCAGGCTCGGAAAATGATCAGATCCATTTCTCCACCACACCCAACACACTCATCAAAAATGTCCGATCCACTTGTCAAATGGTCTCATATTGATTTTCACTTTGGTTTTTAGCCTACAGCAAAATAAATTAGCCTTACTGGCCCAATACTTCTGTAGAGCAATGTACATATGGAAAGTCATTATGGATTTGTGCATCTTCAAACAGGGTCAATATGGGTGACGCTGCAATGAAAGAGTTTGGCTTGGCCGCTCCTTTTTTGAGAAAGTCCGACAAAGAGCGCTTGGAAGCTCAAACGCGTCCATTTGACATGAAGAAGGAATGTTTTATTCCTGACCCTGAGGTTGAGTTCGTAAAGGCATCTGTAACTAATCGAGAAGGTGACAAGGTCACTGCCGAGACCGAGTTTGGAAAGGTACATTCCGACTTAGTCGTTCCGTATATCCATGGATAATAGATACGCTTTATCTACCTATTGGTTGTCCTTTCCTTTCTACAGACGGTGACGGTGAAGGAGTGCGACGTCCACCCTCAGAACCCGCCAAAGTTTGATAAAATTGAAGACATGGCCATGTTCACCTTCCTCCATGAGCCCGCCGTGCTGTTCAACCTCAAAGAGCGTTACGCAGCGTGGATGATCTACGTAGGGCAATTATTTCGGTCTGCATTGTCCGTTGTGACGATGTCTCAGAATTTGAAGCAATTTTTCATTTTTTGACGATGGCAGACGTACTCTGGGCTGTTCTGTGTCACGGTAAACCCCTACAAGTGGCTGCCGGTCTACAACCAGGAGGTGGTGGTGGCCTACCGGGGGAAGAAGAGGAGTGAAGCTCCTCCTCACATCTTCTCCATCTCTGACAACGCCTACCAGTACATGCTGGCAGGTACCCAATCTCGTCACTGTCCTGTTCCAATTCTTAGTTTCATGCAAAATCTCATAGACATTTCTTTAAATTGCAGATAGAGAAAACCAGTCCATTCTGATCACGTAAGAAACGTTAAAAAAACACACCTCTTGAGTACTAAAGCGGGATAGATCTTTTTCTAAACCTGTGCTGTCTCTCTTCAACTCAGCGGAGAATCTGGTGCTGGAAAGACGGTCAACACCAAGAGAGTTATTCAGTACTTTGCCAGCATTGCTGCAGTTCCAAGTGCTGGGAAGAAAGACCCAGCCATCGAAAAGAAGGTTTATGTTGCAAAATGATCAGGGCATTCAGTCGAAGGCAGCTGGACTCTTGAGGTTGTCCACGACTAGGTAGGGCAAACACTAGTTAAGACTACATAGGACAACTCCAGTGTGAGAGCCTGGTACAAGATACAATCTATTTATCCTCTGAAGGAGGAGGCACCCCCAGATCGGAATGGTTGTCTTATTAGTGGCATCAAATGATGATGGTTGGGATAAAATGGAGTGGGGGCTCTGGGGTGGGATTACTTTTTTTTTTGCTATAATGGTCGGGTTGGTAAGGTCACTTCCTAACCATTGTCCTTTGACACAACTAAAGAGCTAAACCATTTCCGTCTGGACTTGCCTCCCCCTTGGTAGATATAGATACACTACCGTTCAAAAGTTTGGGATCACTTGGAAATTTTTTTGGCCAGTCTGAGATATGGCTTTTTCTTGGCAAAGTCTGAAGTCATCGCTTAACTGTTGATACTGACACTAGTGTTGGACGGCTAAAATTTAGTGCAGTGTCAGTAATCTGTTCCAGAAGATCCAAGTCAAACCACAACATACGCCATCCATTTTCTTCCACTTATCTGGGTCCGGTTTGCAAGGCAAGCAGTCAAAGTTAGGAAGTCCAGACTTTACCGTCTCCGACCACTTCATCCAGTTCCACCGGGAGAACACCATCCCTCCATCTGGGGCAAAACCTCGCTCCCAACCCAACGGTGAAATCCACCCTTTTCTGACCTCATCAGGCTGTGACCTTCAGTGTTTACCAAGGCGGTTTGAAGCTGAGTGTGAAGCTTGTAAATCCCCTTCTGGGATGAGACTCAGCAGCTCCAAATCCTCCAAGGTTCTTAGTGGAACATACTTGATATATGAAATATGTGAACAATATACACTACCACTCAAAAGTTTGGGATCACTTGGAAATTTTTTGGGCCAGTCTGAGATATGGCTTTTTCTTGGCAAAGTCTGAAGTCGCCGCTTCACTGTTGATACTGACACTGGTGTTTGATGGCTACTATTTAGTGCAGCTGCCAGGTGACGACCTGTGAGGCGTCTTTGTCTTAAACTACACATTCTTAGATATTTGTCTTCTTGCACAGTTGTGCATCGTTTTTCTGTCCTTGTTAGACCCAGTTTGCGCTGCTCTCTGAAGGGAGTAGGTAACAGCATGGTAAGAGATTTTAGTTTAGATTTTTAGGGGAGTTTCTAATAATCTATTAGCCTTATAAAATCTCTATGCAAAAATGTAAATTGTTCTTTGAAAATCATCTGATTCATTTTAATTGTTTGTGAAATGGAAAAATGTTTATGGAAAACTAAGAAATTTGCAAGTGACCCCAAACTTTTGAGCGGTAGTGTATATATAGGCCTGTCTTGGCACATGTTTGATAGCAAGGGCAGACGTATTTCATCGTTGTACTTGGCCCTAGCCTTGACTCACTCAGCATCAACCCTGTCCAACCAGCTAAGACCAATGGGTCACACATACAGTAGCGACATACAACCAGATGGCCTGCTCGGATAAGAGTCCAAACATCTTCTAAAACAACCTGAACAGTTGGCATTCGTCGACTGAATGCCTTGAGAATACAGTAACCCAGATGAATGAGAATATTTACAGTCTTGTTCAAAATATATTTTCAAGCGTGAAGAACATTTGATTCTTGACTTGAGAATTGAATATAACATGAATATGTTTGTGTCAGGGTACCTTGGAGGATCAAATCATCCAGGCTAACCCTGCCCTGGAGGCTTTTGGTAATGCCAAAACCATCAGAAATGACAACTCATCCAGATTTGTGAGTGTTTGAGTGTGTTAGCATAGCAAGTTTCCCAATGGAAGTCATGCAAATTGACTCTGGTTCTTTGGCATGTAGGGTAAATTCATCCGAATTCATTTTGACAACAGAGGAAAGTTGGCCTCTGCTGATATAGAGACCTGTAAGTATATCGTTTTTAATAATGCTGTATACATGGAACCTTGGTTAGTGTCATTAATCCATTCCAGAAGGTAGGACTCTAACCAAAATGTACTCTAAACCAAATACATTTTTATGAAGAACAAAGTTGGACTCACCCAGTAAACCAGTAAAACTTGGTGTAAGTAAACCAAAAAACACACAAACCAGGAAGTACGCAAACCGAGGTTCCACTGCAACTGCCAAGCAACCAATTACTGTGTTAATTTAACAATCAAATTATATACCAGACCTTTTGGAAAAGTCTCGTGTGACCTACCAGCTCAAAGCTGAGAGGGACTATCACATTTTCTACCAGATCTTGTCTCAGGCAAAGCCCGAACTTCTGGGTAGGTAATAATGTACAGGCAATGACTAGAAACTTTGACAGATTATTAATTCATATTTGTTTTTTTTCTGTAATATCATTTTAGAAATGCTACTCATCACCAACAACCCCTACGACTACGCCTTCATTTCCCAAGGAGAGACAACTGTCACCTCCATCAACGACTCTGAGGAGCTGATGGCCACTGATGTGAGATGAATTACGCTTTTAAAAACAGAGAAGTGCCTGACCTATTGTTTACTGTTGATTTTCTCAGGATGCCTTTGACGTGCTGGGCTTCACTCAAGAAGAGAAGAACAGCATTTATAAGCTGACAGGCGCCATCATGCACCACGGTAACATGAAGTTCAAGCAGAAGCAGCGAGAAGAGCAGGCAGAAGCCGATGGCACTGAAGGTAAGACATTTCCAAGTCATAGCTACTAGTACTAATACTGGTAATGGTTTAATTTAATTTGAACATGCATCAGATTACAATTGAGTGCATCCCAGAATCAGTTCACAGTTCCACATGTCCAAAAGGAGTAGGAAGAAGCAAAGCTTATTAAATCCTACCCCTCCATCTGGTACTTAACAGTAACAGTTACAATCAGTAACTGTTACATTTGTTCACTTCCTGCTTTCCTAATATAATAAAAAACAATTATTATTATATTATATTATTATATTTTATTATTATTATTATTATATAACATGCAAACTGTGAGGTCTGCGCGCTAACCACTAACCACTCGAACGCCGTGCAGCCAGATACTATTCATTCATTCATTTTCTACCGCTTTTCCTCACGAGGGTCGCGGGGGGTGCTGGAGCCTATCCCAGCTGTCTTCGGGCGAGAGGCGGGGTACACCCTGGACTGGTCGCCAGCCAATCACAGGGCACATATAGACAAACAACCATTCACACTCACATTCATACCTATGGACAATTTGGAGTCGCCAATTAACCTAGCATGTTTTTGGAATGTGGGAGGAAACCGGAGTACCCGGAGAAAACCCACGCATGCACGGGGAGAACATGCAAACTCCACACAGAGATGGCCGAGGGTGGGAATTGAACCCTGGTCTCCTAGCTGTGAGGTCTGCGCACTAACCACCAGACCGCCGTGCTGCCCCAGATACTATTCACTACTTTGATAATCATAATGAATAAGTGATATTTCTCTGTCATAGATGCTGATAAAGTTGCTTATCTGATGGGCCTGAACTCCGCTGACCTCATCAAAGGTCTCTGTCATCCAAGAGTTAAAGTGGGAAACGAGTGGGTCACCAAGGGACAAAATGTCGCTCAGGTAAAGAAGTGGTTCAAACGGTTTATGTCCAAAATTTAAAAAAAAATGTTTCTTTGTTGTTTTTCAGGTGTACTATGCGGTTGGCGCATTGTCTAAGGCAGTGTATGAGAAGATGTTTCTTTGGATGGTGCTGAGAATCAACCAGTCTCTTGACACCAAGCAGGCTCGCCAATACTTTATTGGCGTCCTGGATATTGCTGGATTTGAGATCTTTGACGTGAGTTATGAGAATAATACAGTAGAGTGGAACCTTGGTTACCGTAAACCCTGGTTAGCATGTTTTGTCTCGGTTCACATACAGTACCGCTCAAAAGTTTGGGATCACTTGCAAATTTGTTTGTTTTCCAAAGAAAAAACTCATTTTCATGCATTTCACAAAGTTAATCATTTTATAAGGCTAATAGATTATTAGAAAACCCCTCTAAAAATCTAAACTAAAATATCTTACCATGCTGTTAACTAGTCCCTTCAGAGAGCAGCACAAACCAGGTCTAACAAGGACAGAAAAACGATGCACAACTGTGCAAGAAGACAAATATCTGAGAGTGTGTAGTTTAAGACAAAGACGCCTCACAGGTCTACTATGTTCCACTAAGAACCTTGGAGGATTTGGAGCTGCTGAGTCTCATCCCAGAAGCTTCAAACCACCTTGGTAAACACTGAAAGTCACAGCCTGATGAGGTCAGAAAAGGGTTGGGTTGGGAGCAAGGTTTTGCCCCAGATGGAGGAGTTCATGTATTTCCTTCCAGCACATGCTCGAAGGATGGTGTTCTTCTGGTGGAACCAGAAGAGGTGGCTGTCGACCATGAAGTCTGGACTTCCTTACTTTGACTGCTGCCCTTGCAAACCGGACCCGTATGTTGTGGTTTGACTTCTGGATTTTCTGGAACAGAACACTAACGCTAACCAAGGTTCCACTGTAATATAGTACCTGAAAAGACCTGATTATTTGATTGATTGGCCTCTGTCCTTCCAGTTCAACACCTTTGAGCAGCTGTGCATCAACTTCACCAATGAAAAGCTGCAACAGTTTTTCAACCATCACATGTTTGTGCTGGAGCAGGAAGAGTACAAGAAAGAGGGCATTGAGTGGACTTTCATAGATTTTGGTATGGACTTGCAGGCGTGTATTGACCTGATTGAAAAGGTGAGAAGGTCTTTTGCGAGAGGCTATCATTGAATTCCAATAACTCATATGTTCTTCTCCTTAGCCCATGGGTATCATGTCCATCCTTGAAGAGGAGTGCATGTTCCCCAAAGCCAGTGATGCCACCTTCAAAGCTAAGCTCTACGACAACCACCTGGGGAAATCCAGCAACTTCCAGAAGCCCAGAATTGTCAAAGGGAAACCGGAGGCCCATTTTGCCCTGATGCACTACGCCGGAACCGTTGACTACAACATCAACAACTGGCTGGTGAAGAACAAGGACCCTCTGAACGAGACTGTGGTTGGTCTTTACCAGAAGTCTACCATGAAATTATTGGCACTCCTTTTTGCTAATTACGCTGGAGCTGACTCAGGTTGGTTTGTTTCTTAGTTAGCATCGTAGGCATTAATAAGAGTTGTAATTGTGTTTGTTGAACTGTATCACCAATGTCATTAATGATCGATTAACATCTCGTTTAGCGCAAGAGTCTGCTGGCAAGGGTAAAGGAGGTAGCAAGAAGAAAGGTTCATCCTTCCAAACGGTATCTGCCTTGCATAGGGTAAGATAAAGCCTATCAGGTTTTGTGTAATTTAAAGAGGTGAATTTCGGATGAAACTAGAAATCCCAGAGATTTGCAATGGGCCTGACTGTTGCTTACATCTGGCTTGGTGTTGGTTGCATTTTGTACGCACAGTAAAGGTTGAAAGATAAACCTGATCTCCTGATTGCAGATTGTTAATGGAGAATTGAATTGACTCCTTTCTCTGCCAGATTGAGAAATCCTACCATACCACTCAGCTCCCCATACCAGGGATATGGCATCTGGCTGGTGGATTGCAGCTGTTATACCAATTTTAGGCAGCCCTGGACAGCAATGCCACCTTTGACAGGCGAATGAGTTCTTTTGTAGAACCAAAGGCTCCCAATACTTTGCAAAGCTAGCATGCTACAGGGGGCATTTGGCTACTGCCTCCACTCTATTGCTTAGGCTTTCTATGATAATGGACTGGGTTGCTATGCCTTGCTTTGCAGGCCCATAATTACAATAATGAATATGACTGAGGCTGCACGGCGGTCAAGTGGTTTACGCGCAAACCTCACAGCTAGGAAACCAGGCTTCAATTCCACCCTAGGCCATCTCTGTGTGGAGTTTGCATGTTCTCCCCGTGGGTTTCCCCGGTTTCCTCCCACATTCCAAAAACATGCTAGGTTAATTGGCGACTCCAAATTGTCCAATGTGAGTGTGAATGGTTGTTTGTCTATATGTGCCCTGTGATTGGCTGGCCACCACTTCAGGGTGTACCCTGCTTCTCGCCCGAAGACAGCTGGGATAGGCTCCAGCACCCCCGCAACCCTCGTGAGGATAAGCGTTAGAAAATGAATGAATGAATATGAAAACCGTTATCAGTAAAATATGTTGTCTATGCCGAACTCACAGGAGAACCTGAACAAGCTGATGACCAACTTGAGGTCCACTCACCCCCACTTTGTACGTTGCATCATCCCCAACGAGACCAAGACTCCTGGGGCCATGGAGAACCCTCTGGTGATGCACCAGCTGCGTTGTAACGGTGTGCTGGAAGGCATCAGGATTTGCAGGAAGGGCTTCCCCAACCGGATCCTCTACGGAGATTTCAAACAGAGGTAGTTTCAAACGTGTGGATACATGACAGAATGAAAAATATCATCCCCCGTGCACATGCACAGTGTAAGTATTTGATTCCTTGTGAATTATAACTGCTAGTAAGTTCTACCTTCCTCTCAAAAGGTACCGTATTCTAAATCCCAGTTCTATCCCTGAGGGACAGTTCATTGACAACAAGAAAGCATCTGAGAAGCTTTTAGGTTCTTTGGACATAGATCATAACCAGTACAGACTGGGCCATACCAAGGTAAGAATTGTAATTGATCATGTAAAATATATACTATATAATTGTATTTTTAGCATTACAACTGTAATTTTGGTTACATACTGGTTATTGGTTGGCATATTAGCCTTGCAGTCAGGAGATTGAGGGTTCAAATCTCCAGGAACAAAATATATCTTGGTAATTGTCTGAATGCTGACCCAAGCAATCATTTAGTATTTACTATTCTTATTCCACTGTTTTTTGTCATTTCACTTTTTAAAATCTAGTCACACCGTTCCAACATTAACAGTTAGCATTTTAGCCATTTGTATATGTACACACTTACATTGAGACATAGATACTATACTATCATGCTAGGTGTGAGCATGCCTACTGTTAGCATGTTGACTAACAATCAACTTCATTACTATCATGCTAAATGCTACCGTGTTGTTAACACGCTGACAATATTCCTAGATAGCATGTAAGCATTTTAGCCATTTCCATAGCTATAAACTTAAATACATACCTCTGCCATACTAGGGGCTGGCATGCTAACAGTTAGCATGTTAACATTTGAATAATACTTACATAAATAATCATTGCTATCACACTAGGTGCTCCCGTGCTAACAGTTATCACGCTATGATTATTCCCACATAGCATGTGAGCATTTTAGGCATTTTTGTAGGTATAAATTGACATTGATGCATACCGCTACCATGATAGGTGTTAGCATGCTAACCGTTAGCAGTCTCGCATTTGACTGATGAAGTACTCATTGCTATCATAATAGGTGCTTGTGAGCCAACAGTTGGCACGCTAGCAATATTCCCAAATAGCATGTGAGAATTGTAGCCACATTCAGAGGTATAAACTTTTTAAGATATATAGTGGTCAAGGTAGCATGTTAACAGTTAGCATTTTGCCAATTCTGGTGACTAAAATTCCCACAATTCCACATTCTTCAAATAACTCAAACCATTCTGCCAATAATAATTTTAACAATTTGGACTTGTTACTATACTGACTCTAATTGTTTATTCAACAAATCAGGTGTTCTTCAAAGCAGGGCTCCTTGGTCTACTTGAAGAGATGCGAGATGATCGTTTAGCCCTCATAATTACAAGAATCCAGGCAAGATCGCGTGGTGTTCTGGCAAGAATAGAATTCCAGAAAATTGTTGAACGCAGGTACGTGCACACACTTTAATTAATCAACACAGAATAAGTCCTTTACAGTATCTCATACGAATCTTCATGACCAGGGATGCACTCCTCGTGATCCAGTGGAACGTTCGTGCCTTCATGGGGGTGAAGAATTGGCCTTGGATGAAACTGTACTTTAAGATCAAACCTCTTCTGAGATCTGCTGAAGCAGAAAAGGAGATGGCAAACATGAAGGAAGAGTTTGCCAAATTAAAAGAGGCTTTTGCCAAATCAGAAGCGCGGAAAAAAGAACTGGAGGAAAAAATGGTGTCACTTCTCCAAGAGAAGAACGACTTGCAGATTCAAGTTCAGGCTGTAAGTTTACCGTCGTCCCGCAAAACCCTTTCCATTGCAAAGTAAATCTTTACGGCTTTTTGACAACAGGAGCAAGATAATCTTTGTGACGCTGAAGAAAGATGCGAAGGGCTCATCAAGAGCAAGATTCAGCTGGAGGCCAAAATCAAAGAGCTGACAGAAAGACTGGAGGACGAGGAGGAGATGAACGCTGAATTAACTGCCAAGAAGAGAAAACTGGAGGACGAGTGCTCTGAGTTGAAGAAGGACATTGATGACTTAGAGTTAACCCTTGCAAAAGTGGAGAAGGAGAAGCACGCCACCGAGAACAAGGTCATCCTTTTCTCTCCATAAGACATGAATGCATGAGCTGAAAGCTGAACTTGCTGTATCGTACACAGGTGAAGAACCTGACTGAAGAAATGGCAGCGCTGGAAGAAATCATTGCCAAGCTGACCAAGGAGAAGAAAGCCTTGCAAGAAGCTCATCAGCAAACCCTGGATGACCTTCAGAGTGAAGAAGACAAAGTCAACACTCTGACCAAGGCCAAGTCTAAACTGGAGCAGCAAGTGGATGATGTAAGAAAGATGACACGGAAATGATAATCATAATAATCAATACCAAGTGAACAAACAAGTCGTGTCTGACGTCCGACAGCTGGAAGGATCCCTCGAGCAAGAGAAGAAAGTGCGCATGGACCTCGAAAGAGCAAAGCGGAAGCTTGAAGGCGACCTCAAATTAGCTCAAGAGAGCGTTATGGACCTGGAAAATGACAAGCAGCAACTTGAAGAGAGGCTGAAAAAGTAAGGCGTTACTACTAGTTAGGTACTCACAGCAGAAGAATACGTAGCTGGTATAATAATAATAATAATGCAGTCGCACGTCGCTACACTGATTCCTTTTAGTCAACGTTTTTAACTTTGAACATCCAGCAGCAACACAACATTTTGGCCTGACTACTATTTGGTTTACTTTGTTTTCTCTGCTTTAGCTGAGAGGTGTCACCCCGATGACATCACTTTTGAGCTAGTTTGTCATGGCTGGTGTACATATTTACATATTTAGGGTATAGTGTAATAAGAATGGATGTCTCAATAACGCAATAAACATCATATAATGATTGCATTTGTATTTTTACACTTACTAGCTTAATGCTTAATGAAATGCTTACTTTAGGCACGAAATACAAAACATCTGCTTAAATATTCAGATATTTTGATATCATAGGCATAAAGTGGTGAGGTATTCTGTGGTATATACATCTGATAGGTATATACTTCCTTGACAGGAAAGATTTTGAAATGAACCAGCTTGCTGCCAAAGTAGAGGACGAGCAGGCCGTGAGTGCTCAGCTCCAGAAAAAATTGAAGGAGTTGCAGGTAATATTGTCATCATATTCAAATGTGGTGTCATACGCTAACTCTTACATGAGATATTTACATTGAAAAAGCTGTTAATACATACATATGTTTGATACAGTCTGTACATAATATACTGTAAACATGGGCATATTTCACACATAGTTTCATAGATTCATCAACACTGATTGCAAATGTAAATGTGATTGGTCCAGGCTCGTATCGAGGAGCTGGAGGAAGAGCTGGAGGCCGAGCGAGCGGCTCGAGCCAAGGTGGAGAAGCAGAGAGCAGACCTGGCCAGAGAGCTGGAGGAGATCAGCGAGAGGCTGGAGGAAGCCGGCGGAGCGACATCCGCCCAGATCGAGATGAACAAGAAGCGGGAGGCCGAGTTCCAGAAGCTGCGCAGGGACCTGGAAGAGGCCACTCTGCAGCATGAAGCCACCGCAGCCACACTGAGGAAGAAACAAGCTGATAGTGTTGCCGACCTGGGGGAGCAGATTGACAACCTGCAGAGAGTCAAGCAGAAACTGGAAAAGGAGAAGAGCGAACTCAGGCTGGAACTGGATGATGTGGTTTCCAACATGGAACAAACTGTAAAGTCTAAGGTGACGAAAGATATGATTGCTCTGATTACTTAGTCAGCAGTTTCACCTTTCCAAACACAAAAGGGTTTTTCTTTCTTTTCAGAATCATTTGGAGAAAATGTGCAGGTCCCTGGAAGACCAAATGAGTGAATATAAAGCCAAGGCAGAAGAGGGCCAACGTACCATCAATGACTTCACCATGCACAAAGCAAAACTTCAAACTGAGAACGGTAGTTTGGGGGAACTTCTGACAAGCTAAGGCTTCTTAAGCGGCATTCACTCTTGCACCCAACTTGCCGTGGCGATACGTTTCAGTTATTTATGCCACACCCAAAAAACGTGAAGATGTTTGCCCTCTGTGTATGCTTATAGTACGCTCTTGGCAAGCAAATCATGACCAAAAATGGTGCGTATTGGCATTGGCCACTCCCGTCACATCGGTCTTCTCTTTAAGCCGTAAAATTAGGAGGTTTTACACCCTTGTCTCGGTATGGTCCAGCGCTTTTCTCTTTGGTGTGGCTTGATACGTCATGTATGAGCTACAACTCAGATATGAACAAACGCTATTGCCCTAGAGCGCCGCCCATGGCCCACAATGGCAACAATTTTGGATGTTAACTAAAATAGATACTACACAATCATGCTAGGTGTGAGCATGCTTATTGTTAGCATGTTAACTAACAATCAACTTCATTGCTATCATACTAGGTGTTACCGTGTCAACAGTTGTTAACACGCTAACAATATTCCCAGATAGCATAAGAGAATTTTAGTCATTTTCATTAAGAAACCTAGATACATACCGCTGCCATTCTAGGGGCTGGCATGCTAACAATTAGCATGTTAACATTTGCGTAAGATTGACATAAATAATCATTGCTATAGCACTAGGTGCTCCCGTGCTAACAGTTATCACGCTATAATTATTCCCACATAGCATGTGAGCATTTTAGGCAGTTTTGTAGGTATAAATTGACATTGATGCATACCGCTACCATGATAGGTGTTAGCATGCTAACAGTTAGCATTCTAGCATTTGACTAAAAATCAACTTAGATAAATACTCATTGCTATCATAATAGGTGCTTGTGAGCTAGCAGTTGGCACGCTAGCAATATTCCCAAATAGCATGTGAGAATTTTAGCCATAAACCTTTTTAGATACATAGTGCTCAAGTTAGCATATTAACAGTTAGCTAGAGCCACTTCTGGTTACAAAAATTGCCCTAGAGCGGCGCACATGGCCCACAATGCATTGTATTTCAATTTCATCAAATGGCAACACACTCTCAACTCGATCCTCTCTGAACATTAGGTGAACTTTCAAGGCAACTTGAGGAGAAGGATTCCCTGGTGTCCCAACTCACGAGAGGAAAACAGTCCTACACTCAACAAATTGAAGACCTGAAACGACAACTGGAAGAGGAAGTCAAGGTAGCACACATCTTCCTTTTGGCACGTAAGGGAGGGGCTTAGAGGGGAAGAGCTTGGGGGGCGTGAACACGCTTCTAGGTAACCATTCGTTTGCCGTGCAGCCACAGTTGATATAGTTAGATAAAACTCTCCTTGTATCTCTTGGTTCTGCATTTTGGGACCACAGGTCTGTGTCCCAAGGACTGGAACATGTGGTTTCAATATCAGTCCGGTCTCTGCAGCTTGGTGTAAAGGGATTCCAAGCTCACCTGTGTCCAATCCGCATGCCAGACCATCTGACGGCGGTCTTATGATAGAACAGAAAGATAAAAGTGATTGAATAAAAGTGCAACAAAACATAAACAGCTCGTTTCCTGAGACAGTCCCTTTATACAGACCGCCTCACAATTGGCTTCATAGTTCAGCCCAGAGTCACTGATTGTGTCGCGGTATTAATCCTGGGGATATCCAATGTTGTGGATATCTTATCCTAAAATCAAATCCCATATCTTTGGTTTTGTTTACATTTAGCAACAGTCCTGTACAACTGGCTTTTTTTTTTTTTGGAGCAGGCTCACAATTACGGAGTCATCTACATATTTCAGAATGAACCTCATTCTGGCATACATAGAACAGAGAACATACTAACTCATTCATTCATTCATTCATTTTCTACCGCTTTTCCTCACGAGGGTCGCGGGGGGTGCTGGAGCTTATCCCAGCTGTCTTCGGGCGAGAGGCGGGGTACACCCTGGACTGGTCGCCAGCCAATCACAGGGCACATATAGACAAACAACCATTCACACTCCCATTCATACCTATGGACAATTTGGAGTGGCCAATTAACCTAGCATGTTTTTGGAATGTGGGAGGAAACCGGAGTACCCGGAGAAAACCCACGCATGCACGGGGAGAACATGCAAACTCCACACAGAGATGGCCGAGGGTGGGAATTGAACCCTGGTCTCCTTGCTGTGAGGTCTGCGCACCAGACCGCCGTGCCGCCCCACATACTAACTCATTATTTCTAAAATCACAAATACTTCAACTTGCTGATGTAGTTCATCTTCAAACAGCTAAAATAATGCATAAGGCTAAAAATAACCAATTAGCTAAAAATGTCATCCAATACTTCTTTACAAGAGAGGAGAAATATGATCTCAGGGAAGAAGTACATTTGAAACACTTCTATGCTAGGACTACGTTAAAAAGCCATAGCATTTCAGTATGTGGAATCAAACTATGGAATGAATTGAGTAAGGACCTCAAACAATGCACAACGATGAGCCAATTCAAGAAACAATACAAGCAGTTGATGTTTGCTAAATACAAGGATGAAGAGTCTTGAACCAGTCATGATATGCTATAGATATATATCACTATATTGACGGTTACTATGGTTACCTCCCTAAACTAGACTTAGGGAAATACACAGTTATTATTTTACAAAAAAGAAAACTATACATAGAAATATACATCCATTTTGTTCCTTCACCCATTCTTTTGTCTATCAAATTCACTTGCACCTAAAATGGGTGCTAAAGGCAGCCAGGCTTTGGTTCTCACCGCTAGACCTGTTTTAGCATTAGCGAATATACACATGTATATACACAGACTTTCTTTTGTCACATAAACAACTAATATACATTACAGAGGCATCAAAAATCACTCTAAATGACTATACTACATATCGTGGTGTACTTAAAAACACTTCTTTTTCACCAACCTGAAACACATGAAAGAGCGGGAACAGTTGGTCGTCTCTCCAACACAGCAGTTTATTTATTTCTTCTTCACCGCTGTGTGGCCTTCCCAACAACCAAGCAGCAACGCCCCCTGTGGCGCCACTGTGCAACAACACCGAGCAGCGAAAGTGCCCTACTTTCAACCAACAATTATAGGAAGATTACATGAAAACCCCTTTGTTTTTTTGTGTTTTTTTTCCCCCCACACTGTTACACTATGGTAGCCATTATGTCATTGTATGGTCATGTCACCTCGTACTTCGGTACGTGACTAAAAATAAAAATTTATTAAATTTATTAAATTACAGCTAGGAGACCAGGGTTCATTTCCACCCTCGGCCATCTCTGTGTGGAGTTTGCATGTTCTCCCCGTGCATGCGTGGGTTTTCTCCGGGTACTCCGGTTTCCTCCCACATTCCAAAAACATGCTAGGTTAATTGGCCACTCCAAATTGTCCATAGGTATGAATGTGAGTGGGAATGGTTGTTTGTCTATATGTGCCCTGTGATTGGCTGGCCACCAGTCCAGGGTGTACCCCGCCTCTCGCCCGAAGACAGCTGGGATAGGCTCCAGCACCCTCCGCAACCCTCGTGAGGAAAAAGTGGTAGAAAATGAATAAAAATAAAAATAAAAATAAAAAATAAAAAATAAAAATAAAAATAAAAATAAAAATAAAAATAAAAATAAAAATAAAAATAAAAATAAAAATAACTATATTAGGAAAGCAGGAAGTTAAAAATAAAAATAAAATAAAAATAACTATATTAGGAAAGCAGGAAGTGAACAAATGTAACAGTTTGTAACAGGGTAGGATTTAATAATCTTTGCTTCTTCCTACTCCTTTTTGGACATGTGGAACTGTGAACTGATTATGGGATGCACTCAATTGTAATCTGATGCATGTTCAAATGAAATAAAACCATTACCATTACCCTTACACCAGGACAGGACACACCCCTGTGGTGAAGCAGTAGAACTACAGACAGGATCAGACAACACCACATTGTCTCTGAGTTACTAAGAATCCAGCCCACAAAATTCTTGCTCGAATTAAAGTCATTCAAGAGCGGAAACACGTGTCTATGTAGAAAACAACGACTTACGGTTTGGTAGTTCCTGGTGAAGCCAGTGAAGCAGCAGGATGGACTGTTTCTTATACCATGCCCCGCTCCCAAATAAATACATTTTATTCAGTTTTACTTTCTATATATATATATATATATATATATATATATAGTACCTCAAGGGCTTTTCTGATTGGTGCGGCGTCTGCATCGGTCCATTGTGGTGACAAAGGAACTGAGTCAAAAGGCATAGCTCTCGGTTTCCTACCCTCACCTACGGTCAGGGTGGCGAGGCTCTTCCTTCGATGTAAGACCCGGGGCACGTTGGAGAGACTATATCTTGCAACTGGCCTGGGAACGCCTCGGGAAGATGGATGGATAATTCAGGGGGATTCACACTTCAAAATAGGTCCAGATGCAGAACATTTCCTCTAGTAAGGTCATACAAACAGTAAGCGTTGAGGACCTATTGCAGTCATTCTGTGACTCAGCTATGCTGTGTTCGTGTTAGTTCGGACTTTTGAAGGCACAACCAAATATATTTCTTCTTAGGCCAAGAACGCGTTAGCCCACGCCGTGCAGTCCTCTCGCCACGACTGTGACCTGCTGAGGGAGCAGTACGAGGAGGAGCAGGAGGCCAAGGCTGAGCTGCAGCGTGGCATGTCCAAGGCCAACTCCGAGGTGGCGCAGTGGAGAACTAAGTACGAAACTGATGCCATCCAGAAGACTGAAGAACTGGAGGAGGCCAAGTAAGTCAAATATACTTTGAAAAGATGACACACATTTCACTACATACTGAAGAATATCAATGACAACGCAGGAAGAAGCTGGCTCAACGTTTGCAGGATGCCGAGGAGGCGGTGGAGGCAGCGCATGCTAAATGTTCCTCTCTGGAGAAGACCAAACACAGACTGCAGAATGAGATTGAAGATCTCATGGTGGATGTGGAGAGGTCAAACGCTGCTGCTGCTGCTCTGGACAAGAAGCAAAGGAACTTTGACAAGGTGACTTTGGAGTTTTTTGAAGCTGTAGCGTTGGGCTGCACGGCTGGCTCTGTGTCGAGGCAGCAGTTTGTGCCCACACTTTCAGTATGCAAGTTACTACTTTGAAACTACTACACTCAATACAAATGATAAGTACTTCACATTCACAGTTTCAAAGTTCACAGGTCGAGTCAAATCAATACGGCAATAAAGATAATTGCACATATTTCTTTGCTAATATGAATCAATGCATCACGCAAGAAACGCTTGAGGTGTGTTATGATGCAGAGTTATGGTCGTCACAGTACGCCGTCATGTCAGTATCAGTGTCAGACAGTATCGGAGGGACCCCACTCCTGTGGCCGTCACGGTGCACTGGACACACATTAATCACACACTGGTGATTAATGGTGTGGAAAATAATCGATATTAATCGATACATCGATGCACATGCGCGAGATGCGAGTGCATGGCTCATTCACTGGGTATGGATGCAATTGACGGGTGAAATCTACATTCATCGCGATGCGTTTGTGGGTATCGGTAAAATCCGACTCAAGCGCCGTTTTATTAATGTTCAACTTCACCCCATATGCTGTTCCCCAGGCGCCATGAATGCACCATCATTATTTGGCGATGCGTTTGTGCGTATCAGTAAAATCCGATTCAAGCGCCGTTTTATTAATGTTCAACTTCACCTCGTATGCTGTTCCCCAGGCGCCATGAATGCACCATCATTATTTGGTGTTTTGTATTGAATACGGACGGAAGCCGTGAGGCACATACGTACAACTACAGTAAACCTCGGATATATCGGACTCGGATATATCGGAAATTCGCTCACAACGGACAGATAAAAAAGAACCGATTTTTCTGTAATGTATTTCCAATAAAAATTCATTGCATTTTTTATAACGGATTTCGCCTATTTCGGACAAAATCTCCAGTCCCGTTCCAATGCATTTCCATGAAATTTCCCTCGCATATATCGGATGGCCGCATCGTTATGCTAATCTTGTTGATGTCACTGGCTATTGTCTTTCTCCTGGCTCCAGATTTAGGACAAATATAAAAGTGAGTGACGTCAATAATACTAGCACAGCAGTGAATGAGATCTTAACCTCACTATTGGAAATAACGTAGGCCTGACGGGCGTAACAGGGCCTAGCTTAATTAACAATTTGTTATGCTCAGAGTCCAATAAAGTTCAATTCTCATTACCTTACGTCTCTTTTCATTGCCCAGTCCAGGTACATTGGAAACATAGTCAAGGAAGTGCCTTTTTATAACGGATAAAATTCGATTTACGCATATACCGGATATAAATCCGATATATATAAATATATATATATAAAACGGCCATTTTCCGGTATACGCATATGACGGATTTCGCTTATATCGGACAAAACCAGTGGGAACAATTGAATCCGATATATCCGAGGTTTACTGTACTAGTAAAACAGCATGGACGTTCATAGCAAGCAGCAGCGAGAACGTTTCTATATTTAACCCCCCCGCAACATTTAAATGGTATGTTTGGAAATACTACGGATTCTCAAAGAACGGCGGAAAGCTCGACAAAACGTCATTTGCAAAGAATTCCGCCTTAAGAAGCCGTCCAAGGGCAGCAGACAAACATGCAGACCCCCTTAAAAAGGGGACACCCCAATATGGACAAGTCTACCGCCAAATCCCTGTCTAGTTCCTAGTCGGACACCAGGGAAGAACCAAGCAAATCAGGCCAGAATCAGAACAAGTGGATCTTCCACTGCTTTCCAAATTGTCCAGGAGCTATTTGTCCGTCCCTGCAACAAGTGCCCCCCCCCGAACGAGTGTTCAGCACAGCAGGTGACATTAGAACAGCAGAGCAGTTGGCTTCTTCCTGAATTTGGAAACAATTTTAAAAGGGTAGAAGTTGTTTTCCACTTTCTGCTCCTCACTACTGTATTAGCCTAGCTGCTAGCTCATTCATATTAGCAGACAGGAATATAAACAAACATTGATTCCACTGTAGAAAGTGTCACTTTAACTTTGTTGTTGCTGTACTGTATTTTTTACAGCAGTAATTATTGTTGAATTGTTTGACTCCACCACTGAACCACTGCTATTGGAATTGCATAGCCGATGTGAAAGTGGGAGGAAAGTTGTTTTTGAAAAGTTGTTGCTGTTTTAAGATGGCAAAAAGAATGATCAAGAAGTGGTGCATAGTAAAAAAAAAAAAGACAAACAGTACTTTAGTTGGATTTACTGCCAAGTGCCTAGAAGGAATAAAGCCAAATCCTTTTTGTAGGACCATACTGAATTCCAGTTTTTCCCTTTGCTTATTTGCATCATGTTGAATTACATCATAGCACAAGAAATTGCACCATATCATATCAGATTGCGTTGATTTGAACTAAATGATTATTGCATCGTATCGCATTGTGAAGAGGGTGAATCGTATTGCATCGCATCGTATCGCCAGAAAATTCCATGTATGGTTAAAGTATCGAATCGCTGGCAGTGCATCGAGATGTGTATCGAATCGTCCTCAGTGCTGAGATTCACACCCCTAGTGCAGACGGATCCGTACGGCAATGTGATTTCATCAAATTGTTGCTGCTTTAACCGCGTGCCTTCCACTTGCGTATTATTATATTGCATATGATTATCATTCATAGCAGCCATGTCATAGTTACAGTCTGTTTGGTTTCTGTTTTTTCCTCAAATAAGAAATCTTGTCATGTTTCAATCTTGTGACCCCCCATTTTACACAAGAACATAATGAGAAGCTCAACAACTATTTGTCAGGTCTTGGCAGAGTGGAAACAGAAGTACGAGGAGTCTCAATCAGAGCTGGAAAGCTCCCAAAAGGATGCAAGGTCTCTGAGCACGGAGCTCTTCAAACTGAAGAACTCTTATGAAGAATCAATGGAACACCTGGAGACGATGAAAAGAGAAAACAAGAACTTACAAGGTCAGTCATTGTCAATTCTTCAAAGTATTCGATTGATCAGAAATGCTCCATGTAGAATGTGTTTCATTTCCACACAAAAGAGGAAATATCGGATCTCACCGAACAAATCAGTGAGGGTGGGAAGAGCATCCATGAGCTGGAGAAGATTCGGAAGCAGTTGGAGCAGGAGAAGTCTGACACCCAAACAGCTCTTGAAGAGGCAGAGGTAGGATGTGAGGTCTAAAGCAGAACCTAAAACTCTACTTGCTCTGTATGTCCTTCAATAGTTTGACCCCTGGACTGGATCCTCTCTCCATCCTTTTTCTCTGTAGGCCTCTCTGGAGCACGAGGAAGGAAAGATTCTCAGAGTCCAGCTGGAGTTTAGTCAGGTGAAGGCCGACATTGAGCGCAAGCTGGCTGAGAAAGACGAGGAGATGGAGCAAGCCAAGAGAAACCAGCAAAGGATTGTGGACAACCTTCAGAGCTCGCTTGAGGCCGAGACCCGCAGCAGGAACGAGGCAATGCGTTTGAAGAAGAAGATGGAGGGAGACCTCAACGAGATGGAGATCCAGCTAAGTCAGGCCAACAGGCAGGCGGCTGAGGCTCAGAAACAACTCAAGTCTGTTCATGCGCATCTGAAGGTAAGCTGGTGAGAAGACGCTTTCCTTCCAGATCAGACTCTAAGGTTGCTGTCGTCCTGTGAAGGATTGCCAGATCCAGCTGGATGAGTCTCTTCGTGCCAACGACGATCTCAAAGAGAACATCGCCATCGTGGAGAGACGCAACAACCTCATTCAGGCTGAGCTGGAAGAGCTGAGGGCTGCTCTCGAGCAAACGGAGAGAAGTCGCAAACTTGCCGAGCAAGAGTTGCTGGATGTTAGCGAGAGGGTGCAGCTACTGCACTCACAGGTGAGAAAGACACCGGTTAGCTCCAACTTTCACACCTTCATGACATTTCCTGTGCTTTTTTTTCATCAAATTAGAACACCGCTCTGATCAACCAGAAGAAGAAACTGGAGGCAGATACATCCCAGCTTCAGACCGAAGTGGAAGATGCAGTCCAGGAGTGCAAGAACGCTGAAGAGAAGGCCAAGAAGGCCATCACCGACGCTGCCATGATGGCAGAAGAGCTGAAGAAAGAGCAGGACACCAGTGCTCACCTGGAGCGCATGAAGAAGAACATGGAGCAAACCATCAAAGACCTGCAGCACCGTCTGGATGAAGCTGAACAAATTGCCATGAAGGGCGGCAAGAAGCAGGTGCAGAAACTGGAGGCCAGGGTAAGTATAAGATACTCTACCTGGCAACAGTCACAGGACTATGAATGAATGTATGCATTATTTTTTTTTACCTTTTCCATTCATATTTTACCAGCATAAAATGTGTACTTTTGGGTTATTCAATAAAATGTCCCTGAATTAACTGCAAAAATCCTTACATTTATGGATGCAATCATTGGTCAATTTTGCCCAGTCCCTGACAAATGGATGTAGCTTTTCTAACATTTCGCAGCCATTTTTCCATAGACAAAAATGATCTACAATAGTCGCTATTTAGACCATTCTGACTGATCTGTCAGAATTGTGTTCTATGGCTATACCAACATGGAACCTACCAAAAGAAAGATTCCTCTACCTGTAAAAACATCTTTGGAAGTGATCGTAAATATGTCTTTTATTTTGTTCACACAATAAGCCAAGATGTGGCAAACAGTGCTCTTATTTTGAAGGCCGGAAGTGTGTGTTGAGGATGTTAGATTATAGTTAAGACGGGTTAGGTACAAGAATAAACGTGTCTCAGCGTGATCAGTAAACGTAGCAAAACACAACGCAGCACGAGCATGCCGCGCTAACCTAAGCTAACCCCGCTAGCTTCCATCAACGCTATGTATGAGAGGAGTTCACAAGGTTCCGCGTTTTATTTGCCGATTCCACGGGTCTGTTAATGCAGAAATCATAGAGCCCTGCAGCCATTTTAGCTAGAACATTTGACTTCTTTTTTTTTTTTCAAGTATTCTCCATTTTTTGTAGGTAAAGGAACTTGAAAGCGAGGTGGAAAGTGAACAGAAAAGGGCCAGCGATGCTGTCAAGGGGGTTCGGAAGTATGAAAGACGTATCAAAGAACTTACATACCAGGTACCCAACCAACATTTTCCAACTTTGCCATGTTGTGAAAATATCCAAAGGTAACTTGGCTTTTTGTCTACTATTTTGAAGACTGAAGAAGACAAAAAAAATCTAACCCGTCTTCAGGATCTGGTAGATAAGCTTCAGCTGAAGGTGAAATCCTACAAGAGAACTACAGAAGAGGCTGTGAGTACGATGACCGGGACGCTCCAAAATATCCGTCGTACCGAGTCTCACGCTGTCTTTGTTCTCCAGGAAGAACAAGCCAACAGCAATCTCACCAAGTTCCGTAAGATCCAGCACGAGCTGGACGAAGCGGAGGAGAGAGCCGACATTGCTGAGTCGCAGGTCAACAAGCTGCGAGCCAAGAGTCGTGACGTTGGGTCAAAGGTTGGTACATCGGAAAACGGAGTATTCAAAAGCACCGTTGACCTGGCGGTACTTAGAATTTAGCATACTGATTTGGGATCAGCGGTCTAGTGGTTAGCGCACAGACCTCACAGCTAGGAGACCAGGGTTCAATTCCACCCTCGGCCATCTCTGTGTGGAGTTTGCATGTTCTCCCCGTGCATGCGTGGGTTTTCTCCGGGTACTCCGGTTTCCTCCCACATTCCAAAAACATGCTAGGTTAATTGGCCACTCCAAATTGTCCATAGGTATGAATGTGAGTGTGAATGGTTGTTTGTCTATATGTGCCCTGTGATTGGCTGGCCACCAGTCCAGGGTGTCCACCGCCTCTCGCCCGAAGACAGCTGGGATAGGCTCCAGCACCCTTGTGACGACAAGCGGTAGAAAATGAATGAATGAATGAATGAATGAATATTAAAGTATATCACTGTTGGGTCTGGAACCGATTAACCGCTAAACTGTCGCTAGCATGTTTACGTATATTCAGAACCTTTTTCTATGCAGATTGGTTTCCAAAATGGTTTCTGACTCATTTACTAAACTATTTTTGTATTTTTGTTTTTTTTAGAAAGGCTTTGACCAAGAGTGAAGCTTCCCAAGAGGAATTTCCTGCCCTTTATCTGAGGCACCAAGGGACTGTGCTGTGACTCGGTGTCTCCCTAAGCATGTTTTTCTGCAGTAGAATAAACTGTGTGCATCTCAAGCTCTTTCTTTCTTTTTATTGCTATTTTTAGCAACATTTCACATTCTTTCAAAAGCAGCCCTATCCAGCTAAAGAAAGTACTAGAAATATTTTCATGTCCAATTAAATGACAAGCAGCGCGTGGCCCCGCCCCCTCTTAAGGATTGAAGTGCCGCCACACGGAAGCACGGCTGCTATCGAAGCTTCTCCGTGTTGGGTGACAGAAGGGGACATTCTTGACCAGGGGTGGGCAAACTACGGCCTGGGGGCCACAACCGGCCCGCCAAATGTTTGAATATGGCCCGCCTGTTCTTTCCAAAGTATCCCATTGAAACTTAACATACAACCTGGCATCATGGCCTGAGCCAACCTTTTGATGGTTTAAGTCGCTTTTTTTTAATCAATTTGTTTACTTGATGTGGTCTGCTCCTGAAAAAAGGAACACCAGCACATATAGCAGATTGCATGCCACTTTTACAGATACAATAAATCCAGGTGGACAGTCATGTGTAAATTATATAGTCTGACCCCCCATCAATTTTGTTAAATCAATGCGGCCCATGACTCAAAATATTTGCCCACCCCTGTCCTAGAGGACTCATGTTTCTCCTAAAAGACAACGTACGGCATATTCACTTCATTTGGACCTCTTGATACATACAAATATATACAGTATATTCATTTATCTTTCTATTAATCAAATACAGCAAAATTTGCATATTTCAGACTTAGTTGCTAATGTGATTAATCATGATTAATTAGTTTAAACCTCTCTTTTTTTAAACATCTCTAATTCATCTTTCTATTAATCAAATACAGCAAAATTTTGCATATTTCAGGCATAGTTGCTCATTTGATTAATTTTGATTAATTAGTTTTTTTTAAATCTCTGATTAATCAGATTAAAAGTTTTAATCATTTGACAGCTCTACTTATAATATTATGAGTTTATTATCCATATCCATTTTCCTAAAAGACAACGTACAGCACATTCACTTAATTTGGAGCTCTTGATACATACAAATATATATAGTATATTCATGTATCTTTCTATGAATCAAATACAGCAAAATTTGCATATTTCAGACATAGTTGATAATGTGATTAATCATGATTAATTAGTTTAATCATCTCTGATTAATCTGATTAAAAATTTTAATAATTTGACAGCTCTACTCTATATTATGAGTTTATTATCCATCCTTCCATTTTCTATGCTGCTTATCCTCACTAGGCTCGTGGGTATGCTGGAGCCTATCCCAGCTGTTCCAGTCCAGTACACCCTGGACTGGTTTATTATCCATATCCATTTTCCTAAAAGACAACGTACGGCATATTCACTTCATTTGGATCTCTTGATACATACAAATATATACAGTATATTCATTTATCTTTCTATTAATCAAATACAGCAACATTTGCATATTTCAGGCATAGTTGCTAATTTGATTAATCATGATTAATCAGTTTTTTTTCAAATCTCTGATTAATCAGATTAAAAGTTTTAATCATTTGACAGCTCTACTTATAATATTATGAGTTTATTATCCATATCCATTTTCCTAAAAGACAACGTACGGCATATTCACTTCATTTGGAGCTCTTGATACATACAAATATATACAGTATATTCATTTATCTTTCTATTAATCAAATACAGCAATATTTGCATATTTCAGGCATAGTTGCTAATGTGATTAATCGTGATTAATTAGTTTAAAAATGGTCTGATTAATCAGATTAAAAGTTTTAATCATTTGACAGCTCTACTTGTAATATTATGAGTTTATTATCCATCCTTCCATTTTTTATGCTGCTTATCCTCACTAGGCTCGTGGGTATGCTGGAGCCTATCCCAGCTGTTCCAGTCCAGTACACCCTGGACTGGTGGGCAGCCAATCACAGGGCACATATAGACAAACAACCATTCACGCTCACATTCATACCTATGGACAATTTGGAGTGGCCAATTATCCTAGCATGTTTTTGGAATGTAGGAGGAAACCGGAGTACGCGGAGAAAACCCACGCATGCACGGGGAGAACATGCAAACTCCACACAGAGATGCCCAAGCAGAGATTCCAACCCAGATCTTCCACATCTTTTGACTGTGAGCTAACCACCAGATCACCGTGCGGTCCACAATAATAAAAAAAAAAATGCTGCTTCTGTTTTACGATTGAAAAACTGTTCTCATGAAACTCTATATTTTTTACTCTTCTTAAAGTTCTGATTTAATACCTTCTGCATAGTTTGAGACCGACCGATAAAAAGGCCTGACGTTGAAACACAATTAAGCCTGTCACAATAACAAACTTTGCTGGTTGATAATTGATTTTATCATCAACATTTTTTGTCTTGATAGGTGTAATTCACATCTGATCCATTAGATGGTAGTCAAGTATACTCTACCTGTGTGAGACACATTTGCTTTACACATTCATTCATTCATTCATTTTCTACCGCTTTTTCCTCACGAGGGTGGCGGGGGTGCTGGAGCCTATCCCAGCTGTCTTTGGGCGAGAGGCAGGGTACACCCTGGACTGGTGGCCAGCCAATCACAGGGCACATATAGACAAACAACCATTCACACTCACATTCATACCTATGGACAATTTGGAGTGGCCAATTAACCTAGCATGTTTTTGGAATGTGGGAGGAAACCGGAGTACCTGGAGAAAACCCACGCATGCACGGGGAGAACATGCAAACTCCACACAGAGATGGCCGAGGGTGGAATTGAACCATGGTCTCCTAGCTGTGAGGTCTGCGCGCTAACCACTAGACCGCCGTGCCGAGAGACAAATATGACAGATAAAAAACATATGATAAAACAATCTGAGAAAGTAAGTTACCTTTCCTTCTTCTTATCCGTGTTTCCCGGAGACGTCGTGAGTCGGCATAAGCATCCGTAGACTGACTGAGTGAGGAGAAGACAAGGAAAGAGAATAATTAACTCCAGCCTCCACCTGAATTCAACACCCCCTTGAAAGTGACCTTTGCCAATTGTAAAGAACAAATGCTATTATTAGCTTAGCGGCGGGATCCCGTTTCAGGCTCAAGAGAGGCAAGGTGCCTCACACCTTCCTTTGTGTGCTCGTGCAACAACTCAGAAGCGATGCAGACAGCTGGGAATGAGACCTTCGGTGGAGGGCGCAAGTCGGGATTCGGGCTAAGGCTGATAAGCAACGGTGCTAAAAACTATTGGAGACAGGCGCCGAAATACTGTACGAGGTCTTTATGGATGCAAAGCCCCTGTAGCCAAAACTGCACTTCCTGTTGAAAAATCCTTATTTGCTAATGAATGCATTTGATGCTATATTCAACATTTGAGGAGATGGATCTAGTTTGCTTGTGGCGTCGTCACCTGCTGCTTCTAATCAAAGATGCATTCAAATCCTTTGTGACAATTTGCGTCACTAGCTGTCCCCAAGCTGTCCTTCTGAATTACCTATCTCCCAACGCTAGCCCAGAGGAATTTATAAAGTTATCTTCGTACTCAAGTACACACACAAGACAACAATGGTGTGTCAAAAAGGTATTTTCACCCTTGCCCTTTGGATACAGTATATACAGTCCTATGCAAAAGGACTTGCTGGTATGTTCAGGGTCACTAACAGATGGACGGATATTCTGCAACAAAACGGCCCCAGATCATCGCACCAGCATATCTTACCACCTCTCTGGGATGGGTCGTAGCTGCTCTCTTGGGGTCGTTTTGGTTGGCCGCCTGGCCCCGGGATGGTTCACCATTGTTCCATGTTTTGGCCGTTTGCGGCTCATGGCTCTCACTGTGGTTGGCTGGAGTCCCAAATCTTTAGAAACGGCTTATTCACCTTTTCCAATCACTTTTTCACACAAGGTCATGTAGCTTTGGATTTTTTTCTCACTTAACATCCTAATTTAGGGCAGCACGGCGGTCTAGTGGTTTGCGCGCAGACCTCACAGCTAGGAGACCAGGGTTCAATTCCACCCTCGGCCATCTCTGTGTGAAGTTTGCATGTTCTCCCCGTGCATGCGTGGGTTTTCTCCGGGTACTCCGGTTTCCTCCCACATTCCAAAAACATGCTAGGTTAATTCGCAACTCCAAATTGTCCATAGGTATGAATGTGAGTGTGAATGGTTGTTTGTCTATATGTGCCCTGTGATTGGCTGGCCACCAGTCCAGGTTGTACCCCGCCTCTCGCCCGAAGACAGCTGGGATAGGCTCCAGCACCCTCCGCGACCCTCGTGAGGAAAAAGCGGTAGAAAATGAATGAATGAATGAACATCCTAATTTAGTTGTGAACATCTCATCTTGTCACCGTTTTTTTTAACCCACTATACTCCACTCGATTACTGAAAGGGAAGTGATGTTCATCACACCACTGTGGGTTCGATTATTCAATTAGTAGACCGTTTCACTTACAACGGAAAATGATTTCTACCAAACATTATGTGTTCCACATGAATACGGTTATTTTTTTCGGGTATAAGAGAGAATAAAGTCTAACTTTCTATCGGTTCGAGAGATTTGGGGGAAGACCCAATCGGTGGGACAACCTTCACAAGCCTGTCGTTATTTAAGAAGAATGCCATGGGGATGTTAGCATGAATTGCTCGTTAGCTTGTGATTGTGTTTGACTACGTAAGGCTACGTCGACCATACACTGAAAGCTTCCATGTTATATGTGCCGGCCGTGTTGTGTTGTTTTTGTTTGGAAGTGTTTTAAATGTAGCTTTTCCCTGAGATCATATTTCTCGAATATTGGGTAACATTTTTGGGTGGTACGTTTTGACTGTCAGGACGAAGACTCTGCTGACCAAAGCACCTCTATTGGTGTTTTTTCCCAGTTGAGAAAACTGTCCATGTCGGTCATTAGTGTTCATGATGTTTCGCCGAAGCTGTCAGCTGTGGAAAGATGTTTTTTTTCATGTTTGCTGCTTCTAGTCAGTATTTGAGCAGCAGCATTCTGGATGCCCAGTGAGAAGGCCATTACGGTAGTCGAGACAAAAGCATGGATTATTCTCTCTAAATCAGGGGTCTCAAACTCAATTTACTTGGGGGCCACTGGAGCTAGGGTCTGGGTGAGATTGGGCCGCATAAGGCTTTCCAAAAAAAACCAAAACGTATTTATTAAAAACAGAATGAATAAACTTTGCTTTGGTTCCGATTTTCTACAATAAAAGCTCTGATAAAACATTCCACTGTTCTCAAATATCTTATTTTTTATTTTTTCTACACAAAATAAGATGAAAAATAAATAAACAAATCAAGAATAAAGAAAATCAATCAATCAGTAATAAATAAATAAATATAATAATAATAATAAAACGGCAAATAATAAAAACTTGGGCGGCACGGTGGTCTAGGGGTTAGCGCACAGGGTTCAATTCCACCCTCGGGCATCTCTGTGTGGAGTTTGCATGTTCTCCCCGTGCATGCGTGGGTTTTCTCCGGGTACTCCGGGTACTCCGGTTTCCTCCCACATTCCAAAAACATGCTAGGTTAATTGGCGACTCCAAATTGTCCATAGGTATGAATGTGAGTGTGAATGGTTGTTTGTCTATATGTGCCCTGTGATTGGCTGGCGACCAGTCTAGGGTGTACCCCGCCTTACGCCTGAAGACAGCTGGGATAGGCTCCAGCACCCCCGCGACCCTCGTGAAGCGGTAGAAAATGAATGAATGAATGAATAATAAAAACTTAAGAAACCACATATAGTTGGTGGGTAGACAAATTATTTTTTTCAGATTAAAATGAACAAAGCATTATTAGAGCCCTGTAGACATGACAAAACACGACTATAGTCACATTTATACTCTTTTTATTTACAACATATTGCGCAACTGCAGGGTCTTGAGACACATGCTAACTCGCAAACTAGAGAGCTAGCGACCTAAACGGTAGCCTGCAAGTTATTTCCTTTAAACTTAAATAGCCAAAACTTACCACTTCCACACGGATAGGGAGGATAACTATTAACAGTTATTTAACCTTTAACATGAACATTAATCAAACGTAATAATTTTTTTCTGGGTACATGATACCATACAGCATCCATATCAAACATTAATCCCACATTTAGCCCGCGGGCCACGTGTTTGAGACCCCTGCTCTAAATCTAACCCTAGACACTATTCCCTTGAATTTGGCAATGTTTTTTAGGCGGTACGAAGATCATGATGTTTTTGATTTCATGTGGCGGTTAGAGTTTGGGTCCGAGTCTATTATTACCAACCTGATGATGAGGTCTGAGGGTGGCTAATAACGCTTTGTCATCGTTTTTTATGTGGACCAATAATTTCAGTTGAACTAGAAAACGTTGTTTTGCATTCACACACTGATCTGTTTGATGCAGGACCATGTTCTCCGGGCCATCAGTGCGGTCAGCATAGCTGTGGTTGGACACGTTGCAGCTGCTTATTAGCTATCCTAAAGGAAACATGTACAGATTGTACGATAAGGATCCCGGGATTGACCCCAAATACCATAGAATAAATGTACTGCATGTAATGATGATGTCAAGAGTTAAGACGCCGCCACTGCATTAGAAGCTCCATTTGGAAAAGTTGAAACATTTGAGGAGTCCTGGGACTGAGGGTATGGATCTCCAGTAACCGTAAACGGTGATGAGTGATGATAAAGACACATCACAGCTGTGACCTTGGCCTTGTCTTGTCTCTTAGTAGACGACAGCTGCGACTCTTTATTCTTGAAATGTATTTCACACCCTATCACTTGACAGACTATTGTTGACCTGGAGCTGTTTGGGCTCTCATAAAGCTCACTTGCTTACAAGAACAATTGTATTTTGAGTCAAAGAACAATAAAAGGCAATGTCTGGGATCTCCATCACCAATGTGGGGAATATTTGTGTCCAGCATGGGTTCGGTCCTTCACGGTCAAGATACAGATCTCATACAAAATTGGTAAAACGGTGTGGTGTGAATAAACATTTACGGAATACACAATTTGAATGTAATAAAAATAAAAATAAAAATAAAAATAAAAATAAAAATAAAAATAAAAATAAAAATAAAAATAAAAATAAAAATAAAAATAAAAATAAAAATAAAAATAAAAATAAAAATAAAAATAAAAATAAAAATAAAAATAAAAATGAAAATAAAAATAAAAATAAAAATAAAAATAAAAATAAAAATAAAAATAAAAATAAACTTGCTGTTCTAACAGTCGTTGATAGGGAGTGCCTCACACCTCCCCTCTCTTTGTCATGTGTCTTATTGTGTTCTCCACAAGGTGTGAGCAACAATAGCAGCACTCTACCCAATTTGGTGAGGTGGGGGGGCTTTTTTTTGATATGCAAATTGGATGCCATTTCTTTCCCATCCATCCATCCATCACCTTATTTGGCAGGAGTACATCCTTTATTAATGGAGAGGAAAGCGGCAATCGGCCATCAGAACCGTACTTTGGCTTGACGGAGATTGACAGTTCAAGGTAAGCGCCACTCTATAATGAATATATATACATATATACATATATATAGATGTATATAATGAATGCTTCCATTCACCATCTTTAAGCATGTATTCAGTTCTTTGTTCTGTAGTTGCAAATATATCAGTCAGGCTGGACTATAAATTGCACTTAGTGGTCTTCAAGATGGAACTGTCCAGCATTGAGTCATCTGTACCAGTAGGCCTGTCATGATAAAACATTTTCAAATTATTGTTGATCATCAATATTATCAACAAGATTTTTTAGACCATTTTTTCATTAATTATATGGCATGAAATGTCCATCCATGCATCCATTTTCTATGCCGCTTATCCTCACTAGGGTGACAGGAGGGTGCTGGAGCCTATCCCAGCTGACTTTTGGCGAAAGGTGGGGGTATATCCTGGACTGGTGGCCAGCCAATCACAGGGCACATATAGACAAACAACCATTCACACTCACATTCATACCTATGGACAATTTGGAGTCGCCAATGGAAGTATTTTTACCAGGAGAGAACCCACTCACACACGGAGCGAACATGCAAACTCCATATAGAGATGCCTAAACAGAGATTTGGCATACAATGTATGTCGTATAACCGTCTTGAATGGTTGCATTTAATTTGCCATGAAGCGACACTGTCTGTGAGCATGCACCATTTTTGCGCTGTTTACGTTTATGTATTTACATTTCCAACCAAAAACCTTGGTAAGCATTGGCTGTTGGAACGAAGGCATGTTGTGTTTTAGGTTTCACTGCTTTCAAACATAAACGGTCAATAACCATACTTTATATAAGTAATAAGGATTATTTTCTTAGCAGCTCTTATTTATGTTTCTATTGTTTTTTATTTACCAAGCCTGACTTAGGCGGCACGGCGGTCTAGTGGTTAGCACGCAGACCTCACAGCTAGGAGACCGGGGTTCAATTCCACCCTCGGCCATCTCTGTGTGGAGTTTGCATGTTCTCCCCGTGCATGCGTGGGTTTTCTCCGGGTACTCCGGTTTCCTCCCACATTCCAAAAACATGCTAGGTTAATTAGTGACTCCAAATTGTCCATAGGTATGAATGTGAGTGTGAATGGTTGTTTGTCTATATGTGCCCTGTGATGGCTGGCGACCGGTCCAGGGTGTACCCCGCCTCTTGCCCGAAGACAGCTGGGATAGGCTCCAGCACCCCCGCAACCCTCATGAGGAAAAGCGGTAGAAAATGAATGAATGAATGAAGCCTGACTCATTTTAAATCTTGCAATGCACGTACCGCATGCGCAGATGCACCACAGACGTAAACATGATCAGGTCAGTTATAATCAACTAACCATATAAAACAAAACATTGCTTCATAGCTTCAGTAAGTATATTCATAATTGAGACATTTAACTAAAGCTGTCCATCTTGTACTTGACATCGTTTCCAAACAAAAGGTTGTGGAGAGAAAAGCAGCTTGAATGTTCATTAGTGACACAGACAATTTTGTTTGTCTTCTCAGAAGGCAGAAAAATGGGTGACGCAGCAATGGCAGAATTTGGGTCAGCTGCTCCGTTTCTTCGCAAGTCGGACAAGGAGCGTTTAGAAGCCCAAACTCGCCCCTTTGACATGAAGAAGGAATGTTTTGTTCCCGATCCAGAGGTTGAGTACGTGAAAGCATCAGTCACTAGTCGAGACGGTGACAAAGTCACGGCTGAGACCGAGTTCGGAAAGGTAGATGGTTCGTATTCATTGACTACAAGCCTTGATCTTCGTTCGGTAAACTGGGATTTCATTTCTACAGACGGTGACAGTGAAGGAGTGTGACGTTCACCCTCAGAACCCGCCAAAGTTTGATAAAATTGAAGACATGGCCATGTTCACCTTCCTCCATGAGCCCGCCGTGCTGTTCAACCTCAAAGAGCGTTACGCAGCGTGGATGATCTATGTGAGTCCACAACAAATGGACGTCAAGGAGTGGTGGCTGCTGGTCTTTGAGGGCTACTGTGTGACCCGTTCTGAGTGGGAGTGATTGTGACGGTCCTCATTGGGGAAAAAAGACACATAGCAACAGAAGAAAGTCGCCAAATATAACGCCAGTCACTTTTAACAAAGACACCGAGGATCAGTAAAAGGCTTCAAAAGTTCAGACGAGATGAATGAAAAACCTGGACAATGTTCCCTTGGAGGTTTATACCGATCACGGAATTACTATTTTTATTGTCAATCAAGTCAATCAAAGAATTTCCACCTCAGGCAAATCACCCAATCATCATGCAGAAGCCAAGCATCTGGGTCAACCCGCTGCCCCTTAGTCCCCGAGAGAGGGACTAAGCCCGGCATTTATCCAATGACCGTTCAGTTTCGCGCAGTGGGAACAACCCACTCTACGCTTCCCCATTCTCTTGCAGTCTTAGAGCTACAGTATTTCCACTGAGGTCAAGTGTCCATGGTCCAACTGTACATCAACCCTGTTTTGTGTTTGGCAGACGTACTCTGGGCTGTTCTGTGTCACGGTCAACCCCTACAAGTGGCTGCCGGTCTACAACCAGGAGGTGGTGGTGGCCTACAGGGGGAAGAAGAGGAGTGAAGCTCCTCCTCACATCTTCTCCATCTCTGACAACGCCTACCAGTACATGCTGGCAGGTACCCAATGTCGTCACTGTCCTGTTCCAATTCTTAGTTTCATGCAAAATCTCATAGACATTTCTTTGAATTGCAGATAGAGAAAACCAGTCCATTCTGATCACGTAAGAAACGTCGAAAAACACACCTCTTGTATGCTTCAGTATTTTCCAAACCTGTGCTGTCTCTCTTTAACGAAGCGGAGAATCCGGTGCTGGAAAGACGGTCAACACCAAAAGAGTTATTCAGTACTTTGCCAGCATTGCTGCAGTTCCAGGTGCTGGGAAGAAAGACCCAGCTATTGAGAAGAAGGTGATATATATTTCGAAATGCAGTTCAACCTGTAAGGCCGAACACAGTCCCTTCAGACACCAGTCAACCTGGACCATCTGATTTGGTCAGAGTAAGAATTCGACCATGGTTACAGGTTTTACTGGACCAGTAATGCAACATTCATTTCAGCAACCCAGTTCCAGTTTGAGCCACTAGATATTTGTACGACTTTTTTCCCGGAACAAATTTGGTCCAAGTCCAAATTGGTTGAGCATTTGGTTTGCATTCCAATGATGCTTGTCATAAAATCAAGCAGTCATGTAGTATTTTGTTTTCAGGGTACCCTGGAGGATCAAATCATCCAGGCTAACCCTGCTCTGGAGGCCTTTGGTAATGCCAAGACCATCAGAAACGACAACTCTTCCAGATTTGTGAGTGTGCTTAAGGATTCTATGAGGATCATTTTCCACCAATATAAATGTTTACACTTTTCTTCTCAGGGAAAATTCATCAGAATTCATTTTGACAACCGAGGGAAGTTGGCTTCTGCTGATATTGAGACTTGTAAGTGAAGCTGAACCGAACCATGTACATTTTTACCTTACTTTTCAAAATGGCAATAACACCTTGATGTTTTCATTCAATGATGGATACATCTTCATTGGCTTCCATTGCTTGTTTATTCTAACATCATGTATGACGGGTGGGAAAACCTTTTGACTTGTGGGTCGCATTGATTTCACAAAATTGACAGGGGGGGGGGGGCATACTATATATTTGACACGTAACAGTCCACCTGGAATGATTGTATCTGTAAAAGTGTCATACAACCTGCTATCTGTGCTTGTGTCCCTTTTTTCAGGAGCACTTTGTAAACAGCAGACCACATCAAATAACCAAATTGATTAAACGGCTACTTAAACCATCAAAAGCTTGTATGTTAAGTTTAAATGAAATACTTTGGAAAGAACGGGCGGGCCGTATTCAAACACTTGTCGGACCGGATTTGGCCCCCGGGCCATAGTTTGCCCACCCCTGACGTATGATTTCACGACACCACTTCAAATGTGCCTCGCCTTTTTGCGTACGCCAACAATAAAAGTGGCAAATTCTCACATCAGGTTGTGCTTTTATTAGCACAGTCAAGCAATTGAAATACTCAATCATGATTAATCGCATTTTGACTATTTTTAACTTATGATTAATTAAACTTAATCACAAATTGAAATAAGTTTTAATAATAAGTAGGGATTCAAATCTCTTTACAGTTTCATACGCTATATATAACTATATAATGCTAATGCTAACTATATATTCATTCATTCATTTTCTACCGCTTATCCTTAAGACAGTCGCGGGCATGCTGGAGCCTATCCCAACCGTGTTCGGGTGAGAGGCGCAGCACACCCTAGACTGGTCGCCCACATTTCCAAAAACATGCTAGGCTAATTGGAGACTCCAAATTGTCCATAGGATAAGCGGTAATAAGCTGAGGATAAGTGGTATAGAAAATGGATGGATTAAATGATTATCTGACCGGAATCTTTCCATGGTGTCCCAACTCTAAAAAGAAAGTACTCCCCCCCCCCCCCCCCCCCCCCAGGTACTCCGGTTTCCTCCCACATTCCAAAAACATGCTAGGTTAATCGGCGACTCCAAATTGTCCATAGGTATGAATGTGAGTGTGAATGGTTGTTTGTCTATATGTCCCTGTGATTGGCTGGCCACCATTCCCGGGTGTACCCTGCCTCTCCACCAAGACAGCTGGGATAGGCTCCAGCATACCAATACAGATAGATAGCTAGGGAGTATGATAGATTATGTGGATATTAAAACGGTTTTGCATCCATGACAGACCTTTTGGAAAAGTCTCGTGTGACCTACCAGCTCAAAGCTGAGAGGGACTATCACATCTTCTACCAGATCTTGTCTCAGGCAAAGCCCGAACTTCTGGGTAGGTAATAACGTACAGGCAATGACAGGATACTGCTTGGATCGTTCATTCATATAAGTTTTTTTTCTATAATATCATTTTAGAAATGTTACTCATCACCAACAACCCCTACGACTACGCCTTCATCTCCCAAGGAGAAACTACGGTAGCCTCCATCAATGACTCTGAGGAGCTGATGGCCACTGATGTGAGATGATTACGGTTTTAAATGTAACAATGGTAAAACCGGAAACATGCCTTTATTGTGTTTTTTATGTTTTGTTGATATGTCAGGATGCCTTTGACGTGCTGGGCTTCACCCAGGAAGAGAAGAACAGCATTTATAAGCTGATCGGTGCCGTCATGCACCACGGTAACATGAAGTTCAAGCAGAAGCAGCGAGAAGAGCAGGCAGAGGCCGATGGCACTGAAGGTAAGACATGCGGCGGAACCTTGGTTAGCGTCATTAATTTCTTCCAGATGGTCTGACTCTAACCGAAACCAACGCTAACCCAATCCAAAAATGTCCACACAAATCACGTTGTTATAGTTAACAACGTAATTAACAATTCCAAATGCATATAAACGATGAATGAAAGGGATAAATGAACATTTAAGCTAACTTTTCATTTGTTTCTTTCTTTGAAGACATGGTTGTTGATGAGACGCAATGTGGTGGTGAGACACCACACGGATACCACCTTCCTGTTTTGCCATGACTCATTCATTCATTCATTCATTTTCTACCGCTTATCCTTACGAGGGTAGCAGGGGGTGCTGGAGCCTATCCCAGCTGTCTTCAGGGGCGAGAGGCGGGGTACACCATGGACTGGTGGCCAGCCAATCACAGGGCACATATAGACAAACAACCATTCACACTCACATTCATACCTATGGACAATTTGGAGTCGCCAATTAACCTAGCATGTTTTTGCAATGTGGGAGGAAACCGGAGTACCCGGAGAAAACCCACGCATGCACGGGGAGAACATGCAAACTCCACACAGAGATGGCCAAGGGTGGAATTGAACTCTGGTCTCCTAGCTGTGAGGTCTGCACGCTAACCACTAGACCGCCGTGCAGCTTTGCCATGACTTATTTCTTCAATTCAATCGTGTTTGACCAGCAGTTTCCATCGGTATCCATAACATGACAAGACGCATGCCGTGTTAGACGCTCACCAAAAAATGTCCGTAAAGCGAGGCATAATTTTGGCGTAAATTTTCAACGTTAACTGGAAAAGATGCTAACCGGGTGGACACTAACTGAAGCTCCACTGCATAGTCATAATTCAGCATTTGTAGATGCATATTCCGCAGCTCAGAACAACAACTCTCATTAGAGGATCACCAACAGAAATAATAATTTTTTGAAAAGTGTAACACACATATGGGAATGTTCCTCCTACAGATGCTGATAAAGTTGCTTACCTGATGGGATTGAACTCTGCTGACCTCATCAAAGGTCTCTGTCATCCAAGAGTTAAAGTCGGAAATGAGTGGGTCACCAAGGGACAAAATGTTGACCAGGTAAGTTTTTGTGGGAAATATTTTTAGAAGAAGAATGATCCAGTTTGCTGATTATTTTCCAGGTGTACTACGCCATCGGTGCACTGTCCAAGTCGGTGTATGAGAAGATGTTCCTGTGGATGGTGACCAGGATCAACAACTCTCTGGACACCAAGCAGCCTCGCCAGTACTTCATTGGCGTACTGGACATCGCTGGGTTTGAGATCTTTGACGTGAGCTCTGCGGAGGATTTGTAGGCCAACACGATACGTGAAGGTCAACCTGCTAGCTAACTTAGTCTGCTTTGTTTTCCAGTTCAACACCTTTGAGCAGCTGTGCATCAACTTCACCAATGAAAAGCTGCAACAGTTTTTCAACCATCACATGTTTGTGCTGGAGCAGGAAGAGTACAAGAAAGAGGGCATTGAGTGGACTTTCATAGATTTTGGTATGGACTTGCAGGCGTGTATTGACCTGATTGAAAAGGTGAGAAGGTCTTTTGCGAGAGGCTATCATTGAATTCCAATAACTCATATGTTCTTCTCCTCAGCCCATGGGTATCATGTCCATCCTTGAAGAGGAGTGCATGTTCCCCAAAGCCAGTGATGCCACCTTCAAAGCTAAGCTCTACGACAACCACCTGGGGAAATCCAGCAACTTCCAGAAGCCCAGAATTGTCAAAGGGAAACCGGAGGCCCATTTCTCTCTCGTCCACTACGCCGGAACCGTTGACTACAACATCAACAACTGGCTGGTGAAGAACAAGGACCCTCTGAATGAAACTGTGGTTGGACTTTTCCAGAAGTCTACCATGAAATTATTATCTCTACTTTTCGCTGGTTATGCAGGAGCAGATTCAGGTACGATGGGCTATGAGATGTTCAAATATAAAATAAAATAAAAAAAATAAAATAACTAAAATAAAATAAAAATAAATAAAATAACTGCTACAGGAATTCCACTTAAATATGATGAACAACAGTTTTGTGTTTTGTCTTCATTTAGCTCAAGAGTCTGGCAGTAAGGGCAAAGGTGCCAAGAAGAAAGGTTCATCCTTCCAAACGGTTTCTGCTTTACATAGGGTAAGACCTTTTTAGAATAGCAGTTATGGGCCTGCAAAGAGCATCAGCCCATCCTCTAATATCTTCATACTTCCTATTATGGGCCTGCAATCAAAACGCACCACCGCATCCTATTATTTTTTCATGTAAATCTCAGTCAAGCCTAATTTTTATTCACGTACCCCCTACGGCAGAGGTCTCAAACACGCGGCCCGCGGGCCAAATGTGGCCCGCAGGACACTAGTTTGACGCTCCTTCCTTGATATGAAAGTTTAATGTTAGTGCGGCCCGCGCAAGTTTGATATGGATGCTGTATGGTATCATGTACCCAGAAAAAATTATTACGTTTGATTAATGTTCATGTTAAAGGTTAAATAACTGTTAATAGTTATCCTCCCTATTCGTGTGGAAGTGGTAAGTTTTTGGCTATTTAAGTTTAAAGGAAATAACTTGAAGGCTACCGTTTAGGTTTTGTTTTTAATAAATGCGTTTTTTTTTTTTGGAAAACCTGATGCGGCCCAGTCCCACCCAGACCCCAGCTCCAGTGGCCCCCAAGTAAATTGAGTTTGAGACCCCTGCCCTACGGCAATATGTGTACCCACTCTGTGGTACACAATCTAGCCTAACCTAAATTACCGACAGAGGAAATAACACATTTGTCAAAAATGTGCAGGAGAACCTGAACAAGCTGATGACCAACCTGAGGTCCACTCACCCCCACTTTGTACGCTGCATCATCCCCAACGAGACCAAGACTCCCGGGGCCATGGAGAACCCTCTGGTGATGCACCAGCTGCGTTGTAACGGTGTGCTGGAAGGCATCAGGATCTGCAGGAAGGGCTTCCCCAACCGGATCCTCTACGGAGATTTTAAACAGAGGTTTGGATTTCCACGAACTAAACAAACAAAGAACACTTTATGGAGTATTTTAGGTTCACGATTTGTAATTCTTGAACAATTCTTTTAATAGATACCGAATTCTAAACCCCAACGCAATTCCCGAAGGGCAGTTCATTGACAACAAGAAGGCTGCAGAGAAACTGTTAGGGTCTCTGGATATTGACCACAACCAGTACAAGTTGGGGCACACCAAGGTTGGTATTCCAAGCGCTGCTCGAGGGAATGTGATGATGACTGACGCAGACGCTACATCCTTTGTCACTAAAGGTGTTTTTCAAAGCTGGGCTGTTGGGTCAGCTTGAAGAAATGAGAGATGATCGATTAGCACTCATCATCACTGGCATCCAAGCCCGCTCAAGGGGTCTTCTAGCAAGGATCGAGTTCCAGAAGATCGTTGAACGGAGGTAAATAGCCACAGTAAAAAATCAACAGGATGTTACATAAACACATTTTATATGCTGTGTAGGATTGTGAAGGATAAACCAATGCGAGCAGATATCCGGTTTAACTCCTGGATGGATAAGAATCAGCCATAAATCTTGAACCCGGTATCGAAAGACAAGCAACTAGTTGATAGTCCGTCTCTTAAACAATGCCGGAGCCTGAAGACCAGAATGGATGTATTAGCAGCGCTAGCTAGTCACCAAGAAAGATTTTCAACAGCAAAACTCTGTGTGGAGTTTACATGTTCTCCCCATGCATGCGTGGGTTTCCTCCCACATTCCAAAAACATGCTAGGTTAATTGGCCACTCCAAATTGTCCATAGGTATGAATGTGAGTGTGAATGGTTGTTTGTCTATATGTTCCCTGTGATTGGCTGGCCACCAGTCCAGGGTGTATCCCGACTCTCACCCGAAGACAGCTGGGATAGGCTCCAGCACCCCCCCGCGACCCTTGTGAGGATAAGCGGTAGAAAATGAATGAATGAATTTTGAATGGTATCATGAACCGTGTGAGACCATCAATGTTGTTTACAAAACTGTGGTGAGACCAGCCATGTTGTTTGGTCTTTATGCAGTGCCACTGAGGAAAAGACAGGAGGCAGAACTAGAGGTAGCAGAGATGAGGATGCTGAGGTTCTCATTGAGGGACATTGCATGTTAGAGATAAAGACACAGAGGCCAGACTGAGAGTGACCAGGATGGATAGGATCAGGAACGAGTACATCAGAGGGACATTGCATGTTAGAGATGAAGTCAGAGAGGCCAGACTGAGAGTGACCAGGATGGATAGGATCAGGAACGAGTACATCAGAGGGACATTGTTACATGTTAGAGATGAAGTCAGAGAGGCCAGACTGAGAGTGACCAGGATGGATAGGATCAGGAACGAGTACATCAGAGGGACATTTCATGTTAGAGATGAAGTCAGAGAGGCCAGACTGAGATGGTTGGGAGTGTCCACAGCAATGACCTGAATCATTCTTCTTGGATAAAAAAATGAGCATCTTCTGTCGACAGGGACGCTCTGCTTGTGATCCAGTGGAACATCCGTGCCTTCATGGGGGTGAAGAATTGGCCCTGGATGAAGATGTACTTCAAGATCAAACCTCTGCTGAAATCGGCAGAGACGGAGAAAGAAATGGCCAACATGAAGGAAGAGTTTACTAAATTAAAAGAAGCCTACGCCAAATCAGAAACCCGCAAAAAGGAACTGGAGGAAAAAATGGTCACGCTTCTCCAAGAGAAGAACGACCTGCAGCTCCAAGTTCAGGCTGTAAGTTCACCAAATGCCGATACACTGAATAAAGCATGCCGACTCACGGTTTATATGTGTATTGGCTGACAACAGGAGCAAGATAATCTTTGTGACGCTGAAGAAAGATGCGAAGGGCTCATCAAGAGCAAGATTCAGCTGGAGGCCAAAATCAAAGAGCTGACAGAAAGACTGGAGGACGAGGAGGAGATGAACGCTGAATTAACTGCCAAGAAGAGAAAACTGGAGGACGAGTGCTCTGAGCTGAAGAAGGACATTGATGACTTAGAGTTAACCCTTGCAAAAGTGGAGAAGGAGAAGCACGCCACCGAGAACAAGGTCATCCTTTTCTCTCCATAAGACATGAATGCATGAGCTGAAAGCTGAACTTGCTGTATCGTACACAGGTGAAGAACCTGACTGAAGAAATGGCAGCGCTGGAAGAAATCATTGCCAAGCTGACCAAGGAGAAGAAAGCCTTGCAAGAAGCTCATCAGCAAACCCTGGATGACCTTCAGAGTGAAGAAGACAAAGTCAACACTCTGACCAAGGCCAAGTCTAAACTGGAGCAGCAAGTGGATGATGTAAGAAAGATGACACGTAAATGATAATAATAATAATCAATACCAAGTGAACAAACAAGTCGTGTCTGACGTCCGACAGCTGGAAGGATCCCTCGAGCAAGAGAAGAAAGTGCGCATGGACCTCGAAAGAGCAAAGCGGAAGCTTGAAGGCGACCTCAAATTAGCTCAAGAGAGCGTTATGGACCTTGAAAATGACAAGCAGCAACTTGAAGAGAGGCTGAAAAAGTAAGGCGTTACTACTAGTTAGGTACTCACAGCAGTATAATACGTAGCTGGTATAATAATAATAATAATAATGCAGTCGCACGTCACTACACTGATTCCTTTTAGTCAACGTTTTTAACTTTGAACATCCAGCAGCAACACAACATTTTGGCTCGACTACTATTTGGTTTACTTTGTTTTCTCTGCTTTAGCTGAGAGCTAGCTAAATTTTGAGCTAGTTTGTCATGGCTGGCGTAAATATTTACATATTTAGGGTATATTGTAATAAGAATGGATGTCCCAATAACGCAATAAACATAATATAATGATTGCATTTGTATTTTTACATTTACTAGCTTAATGCTTAATGAAATGCTTACTTTAGGCACGAAATACAAAACATCTGCTTACCTATTCAGATATTTTGATATCATAAGCATAAGGTCAATGTTTAGTCAACGTTTTTAACTTTGGACATCCAGCAGCAACGCAACATTTTGGCCCGACTACTATTTGGTTTACTTTGTTTTCTTTGCTTTAGCTGAGAGCTAGCTAACTTTTGAGCTAGTTTGTCATGGCTGGCGTACATATTTACATATTTAGGGTATAGTGTAATAAGAATGGATGTCTCAATGTATTTTAATGTATTTGTATATGTATATTATACGTATATGTATAATGTAATAATGTATTTGTATGTATTTTTACATTTACTAGCTTAATGCTTAATGAAATGCTTACTTTAAGCACGAAATACAAAACATCTGCTTACATATTCAGATATTTTGATATCATAGGCATAAAGTCAACGTTTAGTCAACGTTTTTAACTTTGAACATCCAGCAGCAACGCAACATTTTGGCCCGACTACTATTTGGTTTACTTTGTTTTCTTTGCTTTAGCTGAAAGCTAGCTAACTTTTGAGCTAGTTTGTCATGGCTGGCGTACATATTTACATATTTAGGGTATAGTGTAATAAAAATGGATGTCTCAATAACGCAATAAACATAATATAATGATTGCATTTGTATTTTTACACTTACTAGCTTAATGCTTAATGAAATGCTTACTTTAGGCACGAAATACAAAACATCTGCTTAAATATTCAGATATTTTGATATCATAGGCATAAAGTGGTGAGGTATTCTGGTATTCTGTGGTATATACATCTGATAGGTATATACTTCCTTGACAGGAAAGATTTTGAAATGAACCAGCTTGCTGCCAAAATAGAGGACGAGCAGGCCGTGAGTGCTCAGCTCCAGAAAAAATTGAAGGAGTTGCAGGTAATATTGTCATCATATTCAAATGTGGTGTCATACGCTAACTCTTACATGAGATATTTACATTGAAAAAGCTGTTAATACATACATATGTTTGATACAGTCTGTACATAATATACTGTAAACATGGGCATATTTCACACATAGTTTCATAGATTCATCAACACTGATTGCAAATGTAAATGTGATTGGTCCAGGCTCGTATCGAGGAGCTGGAGGAAGAGCTGGAGGCCGAGCGAGCCGCTCGAGCCAAGGTGGAGAAGCAGAGAGCAGACCTGGCCAGAGAGCTGGAGGAGATCAGCGAGAGGCTGGAGGAAGCCGGCGGAGCGACATCCGCCCAGATCGAGATGAACAAGAAGCGGGAGGCCGAGTTCCAGAAGCTGCGCAGGGACCTGGAAGAGGCCACTCTGCAGCATGAAGCCACCGCAGCCACGCTGAGGAAGAAACAAGCTGATAGTGTTGCCGACCTGGGGGAGCAGATTGACAACCTGCAGAGAGTCAAGCAGAAACTGGAAAAGGAGAAGAGCGAACTCAGGCTGGAACTGGATGATGTGGTTTCCAACATGGAACATGTTGTCAAGTCTAAAGTTAGTAATTTTTTTATGAATTTCTCTCATAAATCAACGTGAAAATATTTCATACAGCTTCTCAAATAGTGGAAATAATTTGTTGTATTTACTTTTCAGAATAATTTGGAGAAAATGTGCAGGTCCCTGGAAGACCAGATGAATGAATATAAAGCAAAGGCGGAAGAGGCGCAGCGCACCGTCAGTGACTTCACCATGCACAAAGCAAAACTCCAAACGGAGAATGGTAAGTTTTTGTTTTGCATTTTTAAATGAACTTAATTATTATATTTGTTTATAAATTAATTTTTACAACTTAATTAATTTGTTATATAATTTATTTAGTCTATATGTATGAATTATGTACAATAGAAATAATAAATAAACTATTGACATTTTATATGAATATTTTACAAATATTAAATCAATTAATAAATATTTTTAATATTAATGCAATTGATTTATTATTAATTATTATATAATAAAAATCTAATTTACACCTTAATTAATTTGTTATATATTTAATTTAGTCTATATTTATGAATTATGTACAATAAAAATAATAAAGAAATTATTGACATTTTATAAGAATATTTTACAAATATTAAATCTATTAATACATATTTTTAATATTAATTCAATTGATTTATTATTTTATTATTATATAATAAAAAAATCTACTATATATATAAAAAGCTACTATATTTACTACTATTTTCTACTATATATTACACTTTTTTTTTCTGGAAAAATAGTAATAATTTGCATACCGAAAAAAATACCCCAACTGAAATGAATCTTCTCTCAAATTGAGGTGAACTCTCACGGCAACTCGAGGAGAAGGATTCGCTGGTGTCTCAGCTGACTCGAGGAAAACAGTCCCACACGCAACAAATCGAAGACCTGAAACGCCAACTGGAAGAAGAGATCAAGGTGGGACGCATCCATGCACCGCAAAGCCGCCGCTTACCTCGCTGCTGCATCTAAATGCGTTTCTTCTGCAGGCCAAGAACGCGTTAGCCCACGCCGTGCAGTCGTCTCGCCACGACTGTGACCTGCTGAGGGAGCAGTACGAGGAGGAGCAGGAGGCCAAGGCTGAGCTGCAGCGTTGCATGTCCAAGGCCAATTTCGAGGTGGCGCAGTGGAGAACTAAGTACGAAACCGATGCCATCCAGAGGACTGAAGAACTGGAGGAGGCCAAGTAAGTCAAATAGCAAACACCAAAAAAACTGCATCTCGTATACTGATGGGAAAATTCTGGGAAAATTGGAACATTTTATTCCTCATTCGATTGAGACTTTCATTCATTCATTCATTTTCTACTGCTTATCCTCACGAGGGTGGCGGGGGTGCTGGAGCCTATCCCAGCTGTTTTCGGGCTAGAGAAGCGGGGTACACCCTGGGCTGGTGGCCAGCCAATCACAGGGCACATATAGACAAACAACCATTCGAAACCGGAGTACCCGGAGAAAACCCACGCATGCACGGGGAGAACATGCAAACACCGAGGGTGGAATTGAACCCTGGTCTCCTAGCTTTGAGGTCTGCGCGCTAACCACTCGACCGCCATGCCGCCCCAATTGAGACTTAACATTCTTTATTCTGTTTTTTCCCAACTTTTCCCAACTTTCCAATTGAAAAATGTATTCTCAAAATTCTGACTGACTTTATTATCATAATATTGTTACTATATTCTTGTAATATTATAACGTTTTCTCCAAGCGAATTTACAACAATTTGTTTGTCATAATTAAAAAAAAAAAACTGAAAAACATTCCCCTGGCCCCGGGGCCGCACTTTGTACACCCTTGCCATATCAGTTGTAATGAGCTGGGAAGTGGTGCAAAAACCAAAGTTACTTGACATGAACATATCATAATCTATGTGGAATCTTCAGTTATTGTACGTGAGGGTCACCCTTACTGTGAATGGATTATGGATTACCTCCGCCAAGCAAACAAAGCGTGTTTATCTGTTTTTGGTTTGGTGTCAAAAAAAAGTTCTGAACAGACATTTTCAGTAATTGTCGGAAATGTGATATGGAAGAACTGATTCAATTTTGGGGGTGATCCAATATTCAAGAATGTTCCCCAAATTTTCCCTGCTACTGCTGCCACATTTCTCATCTGATTGATGCCATTCCAGCATCAAACTGTTGAACATGTTCAGGACATCCAGGCTAGCTAAGTTCATACGGACAATCATTTCTACATTTTCCCCAAATTCACACTTTTCTGTGAATCTGCTATTGCCTACTATTATTTCAATATTTCTCAACTCATACTGGACATTTTGCCTTCCTGGCATGCTATCATGTTGGGTGCTAACATGGTCATGTTAGCATACTAGCATTTTTAGCTATTTTCATACATAGACACATATATATGATATATATGTAATATAATATATAATAATAATAATAATAATACATTTTATTTAAAAGCGCCTTTCAGGACACCCAAGGTCGCTGTACAGAAGATAAGAACACCAATATAAAATATAGCACTTCGCGCTATGATTCTAGGTGTTAGCATGCTAATGTTAGCATGTTAGCATTACTAGCATGCTGACATTAGCATACTAGCATTTTGTATCAATTTAGCATTAGCATTTTTTCATAGTTAGACTGTTATTTAAACACTTAGGACAATCATGCTAGTTGTTAGCATGCTAATGTTAACATGTATAGCGCTTGGCTGAGGTTTGCACTTTTCGAATTGTGAACTGTGACCAGTAGAAAGCACTGATGAGTGAACTCTTCAGGAAGAAGCTGGCTCAGCGTCTGCAGGATGCCGAGGAGGCGGTGGAAGCGGTGAATGCTAAATGCTCCTCTCTGGAGAAGACCAAACACAGGCTGCAGAATGAGATTGAAGATCTCATGGTGGACGTGGAGAGATCAAACGCTGCTGCTGCTGCTCTGGACAAGAAGCAAAGGAACTTTGACAAGGTTTGAAAGAATGACTAAGTGTCGACAAGCGTTGAGCTGAAATACTTAATAGCGTTGACTTGCTGTCAGGTCTTGGCAGAGTGGAAACAGAAGTACGAGGAGTCTCAATCAGAGCTGGAAAGCTCCCAGAGGGAGGCAAGGTCTCTGAGCACGGAGCTCTTCAAACTGAAGAACTCCTACGAAGAATCCATTGAGCATCTGGAGACTATGAAGAGAGAAAACAAGAACTTACAAGGTGAGGGAGTATCAACTCTTTCCTTAAGTTTGAGGTTCCATCCGGCGCTTTTAGCCGGCGGGACTTTTCCAGGTTCTTCTAATCTATCAGCCGTCACAATTGATTGCGTGTGTGATAACTAGAAGAAGCCTTGTGGTCGTGTCTCACGTTTTATTGGCTGAGAAGCACAAGCACATTGCAGTAGTCAGCTAAAACTGAGGGGAAAATATTCCATTCCTAATATTCTATTCCATTCATTTTCTACCGCTTTTTCCTCACGAGGGTCGCGGGGGTGCTGGAGCCTATCCCAGCTGTCTTCGGGTGAGAGGCGGGGTACACCCTGGACTGGTGGCCAGCCAATCACAGGGCACATATAGACAAACAACCATTCACACTCACATTTAAACCTATGGACAATTTGGAGTCGCCAATTAACCTAGCATGTTTTTGGAATGTGGGAGGAAACCGGAGTACCCGGAGAAAACCCACGCATGCACGGGGAGAACATGCAAACTCCACACAGAGATGGCCGAGGGTGGAATTGGACCCTGGTCTCCTAGCTGTGAGGTCTACGCGCTAACCACTCGACCGCCGTGCCGCCCCATTTCTAACAAAGAAATGTAATAATTGAAATGAAGTATCATTTCATTTCCACGCAAAAGAGGAAATATCGGATCTCACCGAACAAATCAGTGAGGGTGGGAAGAGCATCCATGAGCTGGAGAAGATTCGGAAGCAGTTGGAGCAGGAGAAGTCTGACACCCAAACAGCTCTGGAAGAGGCAGAGGTAGGATGTAGAACCTAAAACTCTACTCGATCTGTATGTCCTTCAATAGTTTGACCCCTGGACTGGATCCTCTCTCCATCCTTTTTCTCTGTAGGCCTCTCTGGAGCACGAGGAAGGAAAGATTCTCAGAGTCCAGCTGGAGTTTAGTCAGGTGAAGGCCGACATTGAGCGCAAGCTGGCCGAGAAAGACGAGGAGATGGAGCAAGCCAAGAGAAACCAGCAAAGGATTGTGGACAACCTTCAGAGCTCGCTTGAGGCCGAGACCCGCAGCAGGAACGAGGCAATGCGTTTGAAGAAGAAGATGGAGGGAGACCTCAACGAGATGGAGATCCAGCTAAGTCAGGCCAACAGGCAGGCGGCCGAGGCTCAGAAACAACTCAAGTCTGTTCATGCGCATCTGAAGGTATGGCTGCCGTGAAAACACAACATTAAAAAATCATTCAAATTATTTTAATAAATCTATACGAATATGTACTAGCCTGTTGCTTACCCCTGGTCTGGCATAATATGTATTTATAGCATCTGTAACACTGCACTTTAGTTGCAGGCCAATAAAAAGAGGTGTGAGGAATGATAATCATGGGCTGCTGTACTTTGCAGGCCCATAATTACATATTATATAACAAAAAGGTCCCAATTGCAAAGTAGTGGTATAATTTGTGTGGTTTCACAGCACTGGCCGACCCTCATTAGTTGGAGCAGAATAATATACTGTATAGCAGGGGTCTCAAACTCAATTTACTTGGGGGCCACTGGAGCTGGGTCTGGGTGAGACTGGGCCGCATCAGGTTTTCCAAAAAAAATCCCCCAAAAAACGCATTTATTAAAAACAAAAAAATTTTGCAATTTTTTTCTACACAAAATAAGATGAAAAATAAATAAACAAATCAAGAATAAAGAAAATCAATCAATCAGTAATAAATAAATAAATAAATATAATAATAAAACAGCAAATAATAAAAACTTAAGAAACCACATATAGTTGGTGGGTAGACAAATTATTTTTTTCAAATTAAAATGAACAAAGCATTATTAGAGCCCTGTAGACATGACAAAACACGACTATAGTCACATTTATACTCTTTTTATTTACAACATATTGCGCAACTGCAGGGTCTTGAGACACATGCTAACTCGCAAACTAGAGAGCTAGCGACCTAAACGGTAGCCTTCAAGTTATTTCCTTTAAACTTAAATAGCCAAAAACTTACCACTTCCACACGGATAGGGAGGATAACTATTAACAGTTATTTAACCTTTAACATGAACATTAATCAAACGTAATAATTTTTTCTGGGTACATGATACCATACAGCATCCATATCAAACTTGCGCGGGCCGCACTAACATTAAACTTTCATATCAAGGCGGGGGCCTCAAACTAGTGTCCTGCAGGCCACATTTGGCCCGCGGGCCACGTGTTTGAGACCTCTGCTGTATAATAATAACAAAGAAAATAAGGATGAGAAATAATAACATGGGCTGTAATTGCAGGCCCATAATTACATTCATTCATTCATTCATTTTCTACCGCTTATCCTCACAAGGGTCGCAGGGGTTGCTGGAGCCTATCCCAGCTGTCTTCCGGCGAGAGGCGGGGTACACACATTGGACTGGTCACTAGCCAATCACAGGCCCATAATGACATATTATATAATAAAAAGGTCTTGCACTATATAAAGCAGAGATTGTCTGTAAGGATGAAACGTTCTACTTTCTACAGCATATGCCCATAAACGCCTTTCAAAGCCATCACATCAACATATCGGCGTGTGCCAGCACTCACTTATCAAATCTATTGCCATTCACAGGGAAAACATGTTGCTAACTCTGCATTAAAAAATAAAATTTCTCCTATTTTTATATAAAAACATACTCATAGATGATCGGCATTAGAATCATTGGTAAATCCTCATATACAATAATAATAAATAGAAACGGGAGGAATAACATGATAGGCTGGCTGCTGCGCTTAGTTTTGCAGGCCCATAATTATTTTATTTTATTTTTTTAATTTTGTTTTTTCTTTTTGCTTTTTTTCTGAGATTACTTGAGTTCTACTGTTGATACAACAAAATATTTGTTTATTTGACCTAATAAAGATATTTCCCTAAACAAAGCAATAAGTCACTTGAACTTGATCTTTTAAGTTGGAGAAACTTCGTTGTGAGATGAAATTACCCAAAATAATTTCCTAGATTTAATCAAAAAAATATATATATTATTTTTTTTATAATCCATATAATCCATTATAATCCATAATTATGAATTTTCCCATGTGAGGTTTTCATATTTGGGGTTGAAATTTCTTTTTTTTTTTTTTAAAGGAGTCACAACTCCAGCTGGATGAGTCTCTTCGTGCCAACGGCGATCTCAAAGAGAACATCGCCATCGTGGAGAGACGCAACAACCTCATTCAGGCTGAGCTGGAAGAGCTGAGGGCTGCTCTCGAGCAAACGGAGAGAAGTCGCAAACTTGCCGAGCAAGAGTTGCTGGATGTTAGCGAGAGGGTGCAGCTACTGCACTCACAGGTGAGAAAGACACCGGTTAGCTCCAACTTTCACACCTTCATGACATTTCCTGTGCTTTTTTTCCGTCAAATTAGAACACCGCTCTGATCAACCAGAAGAAGAAACTGGAGGCAGATACATCCCAGCTTCAGACCGAAGTGGAAGATGCAGTCCAGGAGTGCAGGAACGCTGAAGAGAAGGCCAAGAAGGCCATCACCGACGCTGCCATGATGGCAGAAGAGCTGAAGAAAGAGCAGGACACCAGTGCTCACCTGGAGCGCATGAAGAAGAACATGGAGCAAACCATCAAAGACCTGCAGCACCGTCTGGATGAAGCTGAACAAATTGCCATGAAGGGCGGCAAGAAGCAGGTGCAGAAGCTGGAGGCCAGGGTAAGAAATGGTCACAGAAATAACCAATACAGCGGTCCCTACTTTGGCAGCTGCTAATCATAAGCTGTGCTAGTCTTACAAATAACATTAATCTCATCACATAGCAACCTAAGACTCAAACAGTGTACTTTGTCAATATACAAACATCTACTAATATGAGTTTGAAACTGAAAAAAGAAAAGCTCTCTCATTGGGGCGCTGCAATGATATCAGCCTCCCTTGCATTGAATGACATTTTACTCATTTTATACCTACTGTTGTATGTTACAGTGCTGTGCACTATGTGCATATGCTAGCAGCCCCGTCTTCTATTTAGTCTGGCACCAATTAACCATGATAAAGGAGGGATTACCGTACTGCTTGTACTGACATTTCCAATAACCTAACTCCCCCCTGCCCTGCTCACAGATCAGAGAACTGGAAAGTGAAGTGGAGGTCGAGCAGAGAAAGTCTAGCGACGCGGTGAAAGGAGTACGGAAGTATGAGAGACGTATCAAAGAGCTAACTTACCAAGTAAGATGGGGGCCAGTGGGAAATGACCAATGTTGAAGGTGACCAAGATTTCATCCTCTTTGATTCCTCTTTTTGCAGACTGAAGAGGATCGCAAGAATCTTGCCCGTCTGCAAGACCTGGTGGATAAGCTCCAGTTGAAAGTCAAATCATACAAGAGGAGCACCGAGGAAGCTGTAAGGAATACTCGGCAGAAAACTAACTGTAGTACTTTCCCTGCTCAGTACATAAACAGCCAACAAGTAAGCAAGGGTGTCCCGACCCCGTGTTGATCAAATGTCATATATTTAGGACAGCAGCTATGGAATGTTTTTAGTACTCTACTGAAATTGTTTTCGACTCATTGAGTAATTGAGGAAAAAAAACATATTTTTGCAGAAATAATGAATTCACGAGAAAAAAAGAACGGCCAAATTAGTTGTATGATTGAGATAATCAAGTGTTTTGTTTCTTACATGGACATAATCCATAGTGTAAGTGGATACGCTTTGCTATTTTTCTTTGGCTTTTTGCAACTTTTTGGCAAGACACTCAAAATGGGAGCTTCTCAGGGATAAGGTCTGTGTAGATTCTCAGTCATCCAGGTCACGGTCATCCGCAAAATGGTAATGGTAATGGTTTTATTTCATTTGAACATGCATCAGATTACAATTGAGTGCATCCCATAATCAGTTCACAGTTCCACATGTCCAAAAGGAGTAGGAAGAAGCAAAGCTTATTAAATCCTACCCCTCCATCTGGTACTTTTACAATCAGTAACATTTGTTCACTTCCTGCTTTCCTAATATAACTTTTAATTTTTTTCAAATTTATTTATTTATGTAATTTTAAATTTTAAATTTTTAATTTTAAATTTTAAATTTTAAATTTTAAATTTTAAATTTTTAATTTTTAATTTTTAATTTTTAATTTTTAATTTTTAATTTTTAATTTTTAATTTTTAATTTTTAATTTTTAATTTTTAATTTTTCATGTTCTCCCCGTGCATGCGTGGGTTTTCTCCGGGTACTCCAGTTTCTTCCCACATTCCAAAAACATGCTGGGTTAATTGGCCACTCCAAATTGTCCATAGGTATGAATGTGAGTGTGAATGGTTGTTTGTCTATATGTGCCCTGTGATTTGCTGGCCACCAGTCCAGGGTGTACCCCCGCCTCTCCCTCCCCCAAATTTTAAATTTTAAATTTTAAATTTTAAATTTTAAATTTTAAATTTTAAATTTTAAATTTTATTTTTATTTTTATTTTTATTTTTATTTTTATTTTTATTTTTATTTTTATTTTTATTTTTATTTTTATTTTTATTTTTATTTTTATTTTTATTTTTATTTTTATTTTTATTTTTATTTTTATTTTTATTTTTATTTATTTTTTATTTTTATTTTTTTTATTTTATGTTTTTTTTAAATTTTTAATTTTTAATTTTTAATTTTTAATTTTTAATTTTTAATTTTTAATTTTTAATTTTTAATTTTTAATTTTTAATTTTTAATTTTTAATTTTTAATTTTTAATTTTTAATTTTTAATTTTTAATTTTTAATTTTTAATTTTTAATTTTTAATTTTTAATTTAAAGGTTGAATGAAGGCAACTGAACAAGCAGAGTTCAACCTTTTGCGGATGACCATGGCCTGGATGACTGAGAATTCAATCTCCGTTCAACCTCAGAGATTACGTTACATGCAGCAAAGTGTCCTAATGCTGCTCAATTTAATGGTCCCATGAAAACCAGTCATTGCTTTCTAAAAAAAAATCTAAACAACAGGGTGACAAGGTCCTACATCTAAAATCTCCGATATCAGCACTCCGATATTCCATCCAGCAGCGGTCGGATAGAGGCCATGTGATCACAACACCGTCGTGTGCTAACGTGCTAGCTGGAGCAATGTCCAAGTCCATAAAAGATGTTTCTGTTGAGTGCAAAACCTGCCATGCGCAAGACCCCCCAACCGCGTAGCGCGTTTGAGGCAGCACCCCAAAAAACAGCATGAGGATCCTAGCAAAAATCCTCAAGAAAAAACCAAATGAACCAAAACCAAAACAACCAAGAATACAAATTAAGTCATGAATTAATTGTTCTGCTACCGGATCAAACTGGTATCTGTATCAGCCAATAGCAAGGCTGCAATATCCATAGCAGAAGTGAAACACCGGGACCCCCCTGCATGCATATTCCATGACGTGGTGGATGAAGATCATGTTGTGTGTGTAGGAGGAACAAGCCAACAGCAATCTTGTCAAGTTCCGTAAGATCCAGCATGACCTTGACGAAGCGGAGGAAAGAGCCGACATCGCGGAGTCTCAGGTCAACAAGTTACGAGCCAAGAGTCGTGATGTCGGGTCCAAGGTCAGTTCTTCATGTTGTTGATAGACCACATGTTCTCATGACATTAATACAGAGTTTTCCATTTGTGCCCTTAGTTTTCTTGTTCAATTATGTTTTTAGAATGTGGCACGGACCGAAATAAAAACAGCAGCGGGCAGCAAATGCTGTCCGGGCCACATTTTGGACACCATTTTTTCACCTCATGAACACGAATAGCTACTGACTCTTTTTTAATACTTTTTATTTTTATATTTTATGGGGGGTTAGACTTGGTCTTAGACTTTTGATGAACAGCTTATGTCACTTGAATGCTTATTTTGTCTATTTGTCAGTGTTAGCACAACTAACTCTGTCTTTTCATTCTCTTCATGAAGAAAGGACAGGATGAAGAATAAAGCCCACCAAAGACTTCTAGGTCACCGGTGGTCTCCTGATGTGTTATGAAGTGAAATAAAGCCTTCTGCAACTCGAACTTTGCTTTGCTTTTTTTCCCTCAAATCATAAATCCTTTTCATACAGTATGCTGTAGGCCAGGGGTCTCAAACACGTGGCCCGCAGGCCAAATGTGGCCCGCAGGACACTAGTTTGAGGCCCCCACCTTGATATGAAAGTTTAATGTTAGTGCCGCCCGCGCAAGTTTGATATGGATGCTGTATGGTATCATGTACCCAGAAAAAATTATTACGTTTGATTAATGTTCATGTTAAAGGTTAAATAACTGTTAATAGTTTTCCTCCCTATCCGTGTGGGATTTATTGGCCCGTGTGGGCCAATAAAAAAACAAGCCGCGAGCCGCAAGTGGCCTCCAGGCTGCACTTTAGACACCCCTGGGATAAAGACACTGCTATAACACCCCAAAAGTCACTTTCACACTCCTATTATTCTTTGTTTACATCACATTGCTCGACTACGGGATCATGGCACGGGCAATGCCACTAGCATCGCACGCTAGCAAGTTAACTAGTTAGCCTCCTAAATTGACTTATACTTAACATAAGGAGGTGGACCACTTCCACACGGAATGAGAAGAGAACCTTGTTTTTACTCAATCTCAGCGATGGCATGTTAGCTGTTAGCTGTTAGTATGTTAGCTGAGCTAACTATGCTAGCTCAGTATCCAGTCTCCATACAGTGTGAAAGGTAATAATTTCATAACAATACTAATGTCTAGTGACATTTCAGTACTTTTTACTCACATCACAGCCGGGTCAATATGACTGTTGAATATTTACATGTTGGCGACATCATTGGCATACATAAGATTATCTTTCACTGTTATGCTGATGGCACTCAGATATATGAGCCATTCAAGCTAACTGACCCACAGGACTGCTCTAATCTCCAGGCGAGTCTCATCGGTATCAAACAATGTATGACCTATTGCAGTTGAAAGGGCAAAAGTCCTACGGCCGGCGCTCCCCCAAACGCATCATGAGCAGCCACGGTGCGCAGCTGCACTATTCAGCCGGGCTTTTAAAATGGGAGGTTCGCTCCATTTAAGCTGTGGACAATGCGGTGTAGGTAGGTGTGGTTTTTTGGCATGTTGAATTCTGTTTGCAGTGGTTAACTTGTTTATATTGTTGTCTTTCAGTAAGCCACTGCTGTTTTTGTTATGCTTTGTTTTGCCCGTTTGTTTGTTTTTTTTTGCCGCCCTGGGGTTGTGCTGTCTCAATACGGCTTAGTGCAGGGGTGGGCAAACTTTTTGACTCGCGGGCCGCATTGGTTTAACAAAATTGACGGGGGGCCAGACTATTATGTTTTTTACACGTAACTGTCCACCTGGAATTATTGTATCTGTAAAAGAGTCATGCAATCTGCTATATGTGCACTTTGAGGTCATTCATTTGACGTAAAATGCGTTATAAATTAAATTAATTATTATTATTATTTAAATATGTTTATTTTATGTGAGTGTGAATGGTTGTTTGTCTATATGTGCCCTGTGATTGGCTGGCGACCAGTCCAGAGTGTACCCCGCATCTCGCCTGAGGACAGCTGGGATAGGCTCCAGCAACCCCGGCGAATGAATGAATTAATATTTTTTGTTTTTATTTTTTAAATTGTTTTTATTATTTTTTTATTATTTATTTTTAATTGTTTTTATTGTGCTTGTGTCCCTTTTTTCAGGAGCACTTTGTAAACAACAGACCACATCAAATAACAATATTGATAAAACAGCTACTTCAACCATCAAAAGGTTGGCTCAAGCCATGATGCCAGGTTGTACGATAAATTTAAATGAAATACTTTAAAAAGAACAGGAGGGCCATATTCAAACACTTGGCGGGCCGGATGTGGCCCCCAGGCCATAGTTTGCCCACCCCTGGCTTAGTGTTACACTTTACTGGGGGACAGCAGATTGGGAGTTAGCGTTTGATTTAAAGTTTGTTTTGTGTTGTTGGGGTTGGATTTTGTTGGTGTTGGTTTGCTGTGTTTTTTTTTGTTACCCCCCCCCCCCTCCCCCAAATTAGGGCCACGTCGTATTTAGTGTTTTAATGTGTGTTCACGTTAATCGCTCAATCGTCGTCTTTTAAATTTCTTGTTTACACTAAAAGGTAAAGCCTAAACGCACATTAAAACACTAAATTTCTTGTTTGTAAAATAAGTGTCTTGTATTTGCCAACTAGTCTCCCCTGGTCGTTTGTATTCATTTGCCAGCTAATAGGCTCTTTATTACATGGCTAGTACTAAATGCCCAATTTGCATTGCCTCTTTAAAGCCACGTGGGGGCGCTGTTTTGCCAGTAGAAGTTTCAAATTGAGGCGAGAACAATGCGCCTCAATGTACTGTGAATGAGTTCATGTATGTGATTTAGTAATGACTATTGTATTTCCAGCTCTGTCGTGCCCAGTGACCATGGAAAACAGATTGCACATTAATTAATTGACTAAAGTACACATAGGATATCCGTCTTACTTACAATTGTGTCGCCATATTCTCATAATTACTTGCATTGTAATAACCTTTTTTTTTTACCAGTGGCACAAAATGAAGATCTGTGAAGCAAGACGCAAACTGCATATGATAAATGAGTATGTTGGCAGGTCTGCAATAGTAACATTGATATTGTGTATAATTACAAATGTGTATTATATTAAGAAAACTGGCAACATTTGTTAAAAACTTTAATAAAAACTTTGGTATATTCACTCAAATGGAAATGAGCAGAGCCCTGATCACATGACACGGACCAGGGGCTTCACAAGACTTGATGGATCACATTAGATTTCAAACGGCAAACAATGATTATCACTTTGAAAGAGTCATTTGCATTTGGGTGGATTACAATACCAACCATGATTTTTTTTTTTGATTGAGGTATTAAACAGATTTTATTTGAAATTCCTATTTATATCTTCCACAACGTCAGTCTTACTACTGAAAATATGGACCGTTCCATTAGGAGGATGGAGCGTGTGATGGGAAGAAATGAAAATTCAGCGCATAGCCATCAGTGCTGACACATCCTGACCTCCACGACATCGAAATGTGTTGTGCTATTCTTCAGGTGAGGATGCACGGCAGCCATGATGCCCCTGGAATGTACAAAACAGTTTTTTTTCCCCCGCTTAATGAAAACCTTGACAGCTCCTCAAAGCTCGTCTTTGAGCTTCGCATCATCCTCTTCTGAGAGTCCTTCCTCGTCCTCATCTTCCTCAGCCTCATCTTCGTCCTCTTCATCCTCTTCCTCATCACCGGCCTCAGTCTCCTGCTCTTTGTTCTTCTCCTCTTCCTTTCGTTTCAAATCGTCTTGCTCCTGCTTCATTTTCCTCTCGGGTTCCTACGTGGAGACATTACATTAATTCATAATCCATAATTTCCATGTGGAAATGCAAAGATGACGCCCCATACCTTGGTGACACCCCACGTCTCATTTCCAATGTCCTCCGCTTCCTTCACATCATCAGTGATCACAAAGTTATCGAAGATGGTGCCGGATTTCACCTGAGATTGAACACTAAATTAGAAACACTGCGTCGCTAATGTTGACATTTGAAGACAGTAGTCCGTTTATCAAAGTTAATTGGTGCCAGACTCGACTGTGATAGGGCAATTTCAAAGATTTAATTGTTTTTATTCATAAAATCGTCAATGTTCATAGTTTGAGCATGTAAAACTTATTTCCAACATTCTAGTTATAATTTAACATGATTTATGACATAAGATAAATACGTAATAAAAGTGTTTTCTTTATACCTGCCAAAGGTCAAGACCAATAACGCCAATGTTGCCAAACTTGTAGATGGTGGAGTCGGGACTGTATTCTGGATTGTCGATCTCGGGGTGCACCCAGGTTCCTTTGTAGCTGGGATTGTCAATCTGCTTGGGTTTCCAGTCTCCCTGAAAGGTGAAAGAGTATTTAGTAAATATTCTGAGAGGCGGTTTAATGGTCCATCTGTTCCAAGCAGACCTTGTACTCCGGGTTGGGGATCATGGGGGGCTCCCACTCTCCGTCCATATCTTCGTCCCAGTCCTCTGGTTTTTTGGCATCGGGGTCAGGGATGTTCTCGGGTTTGTCCCAATCCTTAAATGGGAGGGGGGGCACATCCCGTAAGACGTCAACCCTCTCAATGTCATACTCTTCCAAGTGTATTCACCTCAGGCTTGGCGTCCTCCGGGTCATCAATCTTGGCCCGGTCATCCCAGTCCTCGGGCTTCTTGGCTTCAGGGTCCTTGATTTTCTTGGGGGGCAGGAAGTCCCAGTCCTCTTCGAGGCTGCCGGATTCCACCTTTTCGTTGTCCAACTTCACCTCGTAGGTCTGATCGGGATTCAGGATCAGCGTGTACAGGTGGCTCAGCTCGTCATCCTGGAAGATAAATCATGTTTTGGGATGGGGAAACATTAAATGTATAAATCCAAATATGTCTTTGACGCACTGCAAATGCTCCAATTAACACCTAATTAAGTCGTCGGGTGCGTGTGCTACAGAAGCAAGGGTCTAATTTGGTCAAATGACATTGGCATCGACCAAAGATGTCCATCAATGTCTTCTTTGCTTTTCCCCTAACAGCCTGGTTATGAAGAAGACTGTTACTGAATGGCATGGAGACCATCATAAAGGATAGAGGTAATGTTGGTCTATAAATAGTTGGTGTGTGCATGCACACATTATTTTGTTACGTTGTAAATCTGTGAAGAAATTCAGTTATTTTGTCATCAAAATCTTTTTTTCCCCGTGTTTTTGGTAGTAAATAAGCAAGTATTCAAATGTTTGAGGTGTCACAAAAAGAAAAAATGTCACCGTTCTGCTTGAATTTGCTTCACTGTGGAAAAAGCTCATCTGTTTTTGGTCAAAATCAGGTGTTTTGACTGACACATCCTATATTCTGACGATTTAGTAAACACCAACAAGGCTAGAAACAAACGTTTTGTGATGAAAGAAGAGAGCATAACGGTTCTGTTTATGTAATCCTAAAACTCTGTATTCTGTGGGTTTTGAAAGTTCAGCGAAAATGCCCCAAAACTGAGCATGGTGCTCTCTTCTCTGGCAGTCAATGAGTTCAAACCACATGTGGTCACAGACGGCTATATTTTACTTTCCACTTTCTCATGCACTCCAGATCATTAAGGTAAAAATGTACTATTTCGACATAGCTTTCACACCTCCCCTCGCTCTCCTCTTTGTGGTCCAGGCTTTAGAGCATTCACTATATTAATCTTTGATGTTTGATTTACCTTGCACTTAATTTCCTTCTTGATGAGATGATTCTTGCCCTTGTAGTTGAAAATGACGTGGACCTTCTTGGTGCTGTAGCCACAAATGTCAGGGCCTGTGTGTGTTTAGCAAGTGGTCACAATCACAAAGTGTAGATCAAGTACATTCATTGCACACTATGAGAATACGGGGAGGAATCGATGTCTCACCGAACATTATGTAGTATGAGGAATCTCCATGCATCGCCGTCTGATCCAGGTCGGCGGGGAAGACCTTAACGTAGCCGCCACCGCAGTCGATTTTCTGCTCATGCTTGACGGTAAACTGGACGACCAGGCTCTTGCCCTCGTTGCTGAACGGCTCAAAGCGGCTGGAGGTGGCGTAGAATCGGGCATCCTGGCTCGTCTGGAGACCTATGCCAACCCCCCAAAGAAAATAACTAATTTGCATAGATAATCATACTTTCTATGTACTGCATTACCTGAATGGGTAAATTATATGCTTAACTGCAGAGAAACTGAATGTTTATGAAGGTTTATTGTGCACATTTTCATATTATTTGACACCAATCAATATTTAGGTTGCTGCTTTTTTCCTTTTTATATTATACAATAGCATTTATACCTTTTTAGTACATCGTATAAAGTCATTAGTGTCCTGTTCCGATGTCCTTTGCATAAAGTCAGTGGCCAGAGGTTAACACCCTGAGTGGCATAGACCCACTTTTGATTACCATATTGATTTTTGTCCCCAGTTGTTGCTGGGACATGGAGAAGGGGAAGGATTAAAAAAAAGCTCTCTGCTTCTCCCCACTTGTACTTTTAATAGAACAGTTATTCTCTTCCAAATAGTCTCGTATGTGATTGTATATGGTTTTATTTCACGGTGCACTCAGCAGTTTCACTTTCCCATTCTCATCAAAAACGTCATGATATTAATTCATCCAGAAATTTCAAAGCGTAACGTCACTTTAATAAGAGGGCAAATGAAAGAAAAAGAATACTTACCTTTGTCTTTTTCAGAGTCCCCATAGAAGTTGCCAGACGTCAGTTTCCATTCTCCGTAGTCAGACTTGTGTTTGGAGTCCACCCAGCGACTTCTCCATTTGTCTTCAAGACACACATACATACACATTTATTTGAAAACGTCCATTTGTTAGGCGACACCTAATTAGCTGTTTTTGGTAGCAGATACTTAAATCTTATCACGTAGTAATGACTAGCAGTACATTTATAGCAATGACAGCCAACGCCATGATGTAGCAACTTTCGGTACTTCCACCTTACCGCCGTCCGTGAACTCCTCACGAAAGTAGACCGTCGCTTGCACGGAGCATGCTACTAAAAGCACCGCAATGGCGTTCAAAATCTGCATTTTGCTGATTTTTTTGTTTTTGTTTTTTAGATTCAGTGTCGGCTTCAGACTTGCCCTTCCCTGGGGGTCTGAATGGAGGGAGTCAGTGTCGGAGAGAAGACTGGCTTTCGAGAGGAGCCGCTCAAGCTAACAGATGTCCGCACGCCATTGGTCGACAACACTGGACGTGTGGACCAATCACAATCGACCACGAACCATAGGTTCCTTTCAGAGTCTGATCCAGGATCAGCACGTAGTTCCGTGGTACACGGAAATGGAGAGCCACGGGGCGTCACTTCCCAATGCCATTCCCAATGATTTATTATAACTCAGCCAGATTTGTTATTTTTTACCATAACAAGACGACAAATATTGTGTAGTTGACGCTCCTAAAATGAAAATTGATGGCTTAAATGCCAATTACCGTAGTTTAAAAAGCACGCCATCGCAAAGACGTGACTATGACGTAAGCAAAAAGAATTCCAAAGTACTCGTACTTCTAACGTAAAAATACTTCAAACAGTAAAATTGAGTCGTACGTAATAATGAAGTACAGCACGTACCTTTTCGTGCTGAAGTGCACAAGGGTGGAGCTACATGAGGAAATTAATGTACATCGTTTGTTCGAATTCGAAAGTAGCATACAGAATATTAGTTTTTGTTAATGCAAAAATAATGCTAATGGACAACCGCATACCTACAACGTAGAAACCCACTTCTAAACGATGGAATCATCTGAAGTGAGTAGTGTCAGACATAAGCAAGTTTTAACGAAATACTACTACAAAAATACTCTCTTTTGGCCTCCAGGATAATTATATGCAGGCAAGGAAGGCTCGCCAAGAGGAGCTCACCCCTGCACACCGTTATGTGATCAACATCCTGGCCATAAAGTTGGCTTTGGAGCCATCAGTGGTGGAGGAGTTCATTTTGGATTTGACTTCGGTGAGTGAATGAATGAATGAGTTCAGCTCACATTTACTCAGATGGGATTTTTCGCTCTTTGAGGAGAGCCGGATCTTGGTGAGCCGTTCCTACTTAAAAGAGCCGTTCAAAAAAGTGGCTCATTTGGCTCATTTTTATATTAAGTTTTAAGAAGCCAGCCTGGCCTTAACTCGTTTTATCATGGAAATAATCACTGGGAGGAATGCATTTAGATATCCCGCCAATATGAGCTTGAATTATTCCGAAATGCTGATTATAACCTTTTTAAAGTCTGATCTGGATTCATTGTAAATATTCCACAGGGTGGTGCTATAACACTCTGCTTTGACGGTGACGTCACTGTTTTGAATTACCCATTGTACAATTCCCAGCGGTACGGTTCCCAGCTGCGACTCGGTTGTAATGAGCCGTTGCAAAGAACCAATTCGTTCGTGAACGTCACAACACTACTAGCGGCTAGCCCTTGTTCCACAAAGCTAGGATAAGGGATTCATTTATTTTTTACACAAAAGTGGGATAGTGGACAGTGGAATTTGTTATGACATTAGCAACTTTTAAAAATGTATTTTTATTATTATTTAATGATTTATTATTTTAGATGTTGATTGTATGTATTACATAACGAGGTCACTGCCCCTAAAATACCCGTTCAGTCTGTTAAGGAAAGAGCAGTAAAATGTCGCAGCACATCGACTTCAGGATGAGGTGCATCCTGCAAGATGGTCGCATTTTCATTGGCACCCAAACACATGAACTTCATCCTGTGTGACTGTGACGAGTTCAGGAAGATCAAGCCGGAGAGTCAGTTCACTGTTCCTTTTGCAGGGCGGGACTATCCGCGTGCTTGCCTGTCTTATCCTATCGTCCCGCCTCGCTTTGTGGGTGGGTGGGGTTAGCTGACTGAAAGACCAAGACCGAAGATTGACCGACACCGTCGGCGACCTCGTTCATTCCGTTCACAAAAAAGAATCAGTTCTTTTGACTCATTCGTTTATGACCGACACACCGCTCGTCATCACGTGTTGTTGCGCTGTTGAGTCGGAACGAACGTGAACATGAGTGAACGGACTGACTCGACACGGCTGACCGGGTCTATGCACAGGGGGAGATTACAGGCTAACGACCAATTGACTGAAATGAACGGTTTTGCCCAGCACTTGTCGCGAGTATGCTGGAGCTTATCCTAGCTGTCTTTGGGGGAGAGGGGCGGGGTACACCCTGGACTGGTTGCCAGCCAATCACGGGGCACATTCATACGTATCGACAAAATCTGCTCAAAATTCTCATTTTGTGTCAGGCAATGACACGGTCATGCCCTCCTGATGGCATTTTGGAGAGATCCTGAGCATTATGGAAGAAACAAGTCAATCAGTGACCCAAAAATGATTGATGTCTTAAGATACCATTTTGTACATCCAGTATTTCCTGTCTTTTCCTGCATAGCTGGCTCCTTTCGATGACTTTTTTGCCAAGGGAGGAAGCTCATCTCTTTCCTTTTTGTACCAAGAAGCAAAACCTCCAGGAATAGGTAGCTATCATCCATCCATTCTATCATTTTCTATCAGCCCATTCACAAGACGAAAGGATGTGCTCACTGATGGAAACTTCATTTTCAGAGTGTGGTCGCTCCTTCCCAGGCGTGGGGAAAGCATTGCGGCTCTCCTACGCCAATTTAGCAGAGACACGCCTCACGGGCATTTATTGCTCCTTCACGAGGGTTCGAGTCAACGTCGCTGTGACATCAGATAATGTGCATCAGGTAAAACAAGGGTCTCAAACTCAGTTTACCTGGGGGCCGCTCGAGCTAGGATCTGGGCAAGAAAAAAAAACCCAACGCATTTATTAAAAACAGAAAAGTATACAAACTTTTTCAGTGCTTTGGTTCCAATTTTCTACAAGAAAAGCTCTGATAAAACATTCCACTGTTCTCAAATATCTTAATTTTTATTTTTCTACACAAAATAAGATGAAAACTAAATAAACAAATCAAGAATAAAGAAAATCAATCAATCAGTAATCAATAAATATAATAATAATAATAAAACGTCAAATAATAAAAACTTAAGAAACCACATATAGTTGGTGGGTAGACAAATTATTTTTTTCATATTAAAATGAACAAAGCATTATTAGAGCCCTGTAGACATGACAAAACACGACTATAGTCACATTTATACTCTTTTTATTTACAACATATTGCGCAACTGCAGGGTCGTGAGACACATGCTAACTCGCAAACGAGAGAGCTAGCGACCTAAACGGTAGCCTTCAAGTTATTTCCTTTAAACTTAAATAGCCAAAAACTTACCACTTCCACACGGATAGGGAGGATAACTATTAACAGTTATTTAACCTTTAACATGAACATCAACATTAATCAAATGTAATAATTTTTTCTGGGTACATGATACCATACAGCATCCATATCAAACTTGCGCGGGCCGCACTAACATTAAACTTTCATATCAAGGCGGGGGCCTCAAACTAGTGTCCTGCGGGCCACATTTGGCCCGCGGGCCGCGTGTTTGAGACCGCTGAGGTAAAACATACTCTGCATACTTTTTGGGAAATAATTCCAAGTTGTCTCATCCTGAAACACATTTTCTATGATGGTATCCTGCTAATAAACATACTGTTTACTGCATTTTTTAAAAATCACCATCAGTGCTCTTTAATGAATATAATGATTGCTAGAATAGCATTCCATTGAGCACAGAACAATCCACATTATTTGAATTAGATTGTTTTTTATTAGCAGGTTGAAGGCCTGGTTGTGCCATCAAATAGATGTTTTCTTATCTTTGTTCTGCATACAGTGGTGTGAAAAAGTGTTCGCCCCTATTTTTTGCATGGTTGTCACTCATAAATGTTTCAGATCATTGAAGTGATCAACTATGACTCAGTGAAACGCAACTGAACCAAAATGCAGTTTTTAAATGAAAGTTATTATTAAGTGGGAGAATGTGTGAAAGTGATTCCCTCCCTCCCCCATGTTAAAACATGACTTTTTGAGATTGAGATCCATCAGCTGGAAAAAGGTTATAAAGCCGTTTCTAAATCTTCAGGACTCAAGCCAACCACAGTGAGAGCCATTATGCTCAAATGGCAAAGTGGTACAGTGGTGAAGCCTCCCTGGAGTGGCCGGTCAACCAAATTGACCTCAAGAGCACAGTGACATTTCACAGTAATATTTCTATGAAATATTGAATATATAAAATGAAATATTAAATGAAGTAAACTAGACAAAAAATATTCCTAATTCCAAAATGAAGGCCATAATCTAAAGTCAATAAGTAAATAGGCTTTAAAACTAGGCAAATGATCTAACACAGTGATTTCCAAAGTGTGGGCCGCGGCCATCTGGTGGACCATGGTGGTACTGCAGGTGGACCATGAGCGGTAATTAAAATATGATTCATTTGTGCAAATATTATTTTTTATTGTAAAATATTTATTTCACAATTAAATAATGATAGGCCCAAGTAATAACCTATTGAGTGTTATTTTAGGAACCTTATACAATTTACGATTGGAACATAGCTCTCTGGTCATCATGCCAGGGGGTCATTAACAGAGGAGCACGTAGTAGGCAGTGGCGGGAAAAATGGAGCACAGTTGAGGAAAAAAAAAAAGAATTAATTCTGTCTTGTGTGTACACCACAGATTAAAAGTTTGGGCTTCCTTTATCCACCTGCTTTCATTTTAATCTTTGTAATAACTTATACTTATATACTTAACTTATAGGATAAAGGTGGGCTGCGGACATTTTAAAAATGTTTAAGTGGGCCCAGAGTTGGTAAAGTTTGGGAATCCCTGATCTAACATCAAGAAATATGATTTTAAATCTTGGCATGTCGCAAATAATTAGCAGTGCTCATCTAGAACAGGGTTTTCCGACCTTTTTGAAAATGCAAATAAGACTCCTTCTACGACCATTTGTGCTAAAATATGTCATGTATCAACCTAAGATCCACATCAACCAAGCAAAGTATAAAATAACAGCATATTGTATTCCTTGTGTGTGAAGATACTGACACTGAATGCTTTCCTAGGAGGTCTTCTTTTCCAGCTTCGATGGCCGGGATGGCTGCCCAAAAGCAATCAAAAACAGCTTCAACAATCTACTGCCGAGTTTCCAAGCCATCCAAAAGTACGCCGCCCTCGACAAGTCTAAGCGCAGGTCCAAAATGAAGCCTGGCTTCCAGCATATCTTCAAGAATAGTGTCAGCGGCATAGAAGGTGAGGTTCTTACTTGTTCTTCTTGTCGTTTTTATTCCATATGCTGCTCTCTGTGTCCTTTAAATTGCCCTTCAGGGTTAAATAACGTGTTTTTGAACTTGAACAGTAGAGCGTGTTGCTTTATTTGTTGCTATGTTTCTGTTTTGGGGCGGCAAGGTGGCCTAGTGATTAGCACGCAGACCTCACAGCGAGGAGACCAGGGTTCAATTCCACCCTCAGCCATCTCTGTGTGGAGTTTGCATGTTCTCCCCGTGCATGCGTGGGTTTTCTCCGGGTACTCCGGTTTCCTCCCACATTCCAAAAACATGCTAGGTTAATTGGCCACTCCAAATTGTCCATAGGTATGAATGTGAGTGTGAATGGCTGTTTGTCTATATGTGCCCTGTGATTGGCTGGCGACCAGTCCAGGCTGAAGACAGCTGGGATAGGCTCCAGCACCCCCGCGACCCTTGTGAGGATAAGCGGTAGAAAATGAATGAATGAATGTTTCTGTTTTGCTTGCACTAGGGATCCAGTTGATCACAAAGAGTGTGAAACTCACTGAAGCTAAGGATGTTGACATCAAGAAATTGGCGTCCATTCAGGATATGAAATCGGCAACAGCCAACCTTGACATAGTTAAGGATCTGGAGAAGCTCGTGGTGCAGTGGCATAAGGAAATTGACCAGGTGGGGGGGTCACAAAGATTTGCAAAGAGAAGACTTTGAGACTAAAGATTGCCCCGTTTGCTGCTCTGTCTGTGTTGATCAGGTGTTGCTGGAGACGATGGCGCTGAAGCACGGTCTCGTGACGGAAGGGCCACTGAGCGAGCTGGAGTACTGGAAGCAGACGTTTTTGAAGTTCAACACCATCCTCACTCACATCAATAGCTCAAAGTGCAGGGCGGTCATAGCCGTGCTGAAAATCAGCCGTTCTAAGACGCTGCGGGTACACTCCATCTTCTCAAATTTAATATCCTTGTTTCTTCAAACTAAGAGTCACAGGGCACATATAGACAAACAACAATTCCCACTCACATTCATACCTATGGACAATTTGGAGTGGCCAATTAACCTAGCATGTTTTTGGAATGTGGGAGGAAACTGGAGTACCCGGAGAAAACCCACGCATGCACAGGGAGAACATGCAAACTCCATACAGAGATGGCCGAGGGTGGAATCGAACTCGGGTCTCCTAGCTGTGTGGCCTGCGCGCTAACCACTCGGCCTGATTTTATTATTTTATTTTATGTAAATGTTTTTATTTCATTTTTGATGTATTTTTTTCATTCATTTTTTTCACCACATAGTTTATATTATGTTATTGTATTATTGTATATTGTATTATTTCATAATTTTATTTTTATATTTTGTTTTTGTGTGTATTTAATATTTTGTTCATTTCCTATTTTATACTTTTATCTTAGTTTTTAATTAATTTTATTTTATGTCATTTTATTAGTTATTTTTAAAAATGTAATTTCATTTATTTTTATCAGATCTTTTTATTGTTTGTTTAATATTATTTTACTTAATTTTATTTATTTATTATTTTATTTTATTTTACTACATAATTTCTATGCCATTATTTAAGCTCAAAGTCAGCTGGGATAGGCTCCAGCACACCTCTGCGACTCTAATAATTAGTAAGCGGCACAGAAAATGATTTTATCATTTATCATATATATATATATTTTATCTTTTTTTTTTTAGACGTGGCCCATGCTGGAGTCTCGGGTTACGGATAACTTCAACGAGGCAAAGGACAATGTCAAGTTCCTGGACGCCCTGGAAAAAGCATGTCAGCCACTTTACACCAGTGACCCTGTATGAACTATTATTTATTTTCATTATTTGGTACACACAAACCCGAGCTTGAAAACAATGGAGGGCTCCAATGATGCAAGCAGGTTGACGACACGAATATTGTTCCTGATTTCAGGCCACCATAGTGAAAAACGTGCAGAATATCATCAATGCCGTTCAGATGATCCACACCGTGTCACGATACTACCATACCAGTGAGAAGATCTCAGCCATCTTCATCAAAGTATGTGAATCCACTCACAACATGAGCTATAGTATGACAATTGACACCTTTTAGTTGTTTTCTCCATAAATTGGATTTCCCCTTAATGATGCAGGTGACCAATCAGATGATTATTGCCTGCAAGCGGTACATTTCCAACAACGGCTCAGCAATATGGGAGCAGGACGGTAAAAATGTTGTGATGAAAATACAGGTAATGCGACTTATCATTTATTGATAGCAGATATTCTCAATTATTTGTACATTGTTCATATTTGATGTCATCTATTTATTCTCCACATTATTATTTATTATTTATTATTTATTATTTATTATTTATTATTTATTATTTATTATTTATTATTTATTATTTATTATTTATTATTTATTATTTATTATTTATTATTTATTAGTACGCTGTTCATATTTGATGTCATCTATTTATTCTCCAAATGTATTATTTATTATTTATTAGTACATTATTTATTAGTACATTATTTATTATTTATTATAGTACATTATTTATTAGTACATTGTTCATATTAGATGTCATCTATTTATTCTCCACATTTTTATGTATTATTTATTATTTATTAATACATTATTTATTAGTTATTATTTATTAGTACATTATTTATTAGTACATTATTTATTATTTATTAGTACATTATTTATTAGTACATTGTTCATATTTGATGTCATCTATTTATTATTTATTATTTATTATTTATTATTTATTATTTATTATTTATTATTTATTATTTATTATTTATTATTTATTATTTATTATTTATTATTTATTATTTATTATTTATTATTTATTATTTATTATTTATTATTTATTAGTACGCTGTTCATATTTGATGTCATCTATTCTCCACATTTGTATTTATTATTTATTATTTATTATTTGTTAGTACATTATTTATTAGTACATTATTTATTAGTTATTAGTACATTATTTATTAGTACATTGTTCATATTTGATGTCATCTATTTATTCTCCAAATGTATTATTTATTATTTATTATTTATTAGTACATTATTTATTAGTACATTATTTATTATTTATTATAGTACATTATTTATTAGTACATTGTTCATATTTGATGTCATCTATTTATTCTCCACATTTTTATGTATTATTTATTATTTATTAGTACATTATTTATTAGTTATTATTTATTAGTACATTATTTATTAGTACATTATTTATTATTTATTAGTACATTATTTATTAGTACATTGTTCATATTTGATGTCATCTATTTATTCTCCACATTTATTATTTATTATTTATTATTTATTATTTATTATTTATTATTTATTATTTATTATTTATTATTTATTATTTATTATTTATTATTTATTATTTATTATTTATTATTTATTATTTATTATTTATTATTTATTATTTATTATTTATTATTTATTCACTGCTGTGTTATTGTGCAATGACAATAAAGACAGTCTATGTCTATGCCTATCACCTCATGACTGCTTTTCATTGATAGGAGTCCCTTTGTTTGTACCGGGAGTATCAGTCTTGCTTGGTGAAAACTCAAGAAAAAGCAAAAGAGACGCCAGGTCAAAGGCCCTTTATCTTTTCCGAGATGCACGTATTGAGGAAGTATGAGGTCTTCTGCAAGCGACTTGAAAGTGTAAGAAAATTGACCGTTTTTTAGCTCATCTTGACCCCCAGGAAACTGTCTATGAACAACGCTGATCACCCTCTTACAGATCATCAAAATAATCGCAGTGTTCAAGACATTCGAATGCCTGGCCAAGTCCAACATCGAGGGCATCGAGGTGCTGGCTGGTCAGTTCCGCAAAGCTTCCACCGACCTTAAGAACAAGCAGGCTGATGTGTTTGCCACCAGGGTGTCGGCTTTTGAGGCAGACTATGAAACATTTATGATGCACAAAAGCAACCTAGAGGTAAGCACTCGAGAACTTAAGGGGTCGATCTCCTCCATCCAACCCCGTCTCTCTCACACCAACTACCCTCATGTCCTCCTTCACTACATCCATAAACCTCCTCTTTGGTCTTCCTCTACGCCTCCTACCTGGCAGCATCCTTCTACCAATATATTCCCTATCTCTCCTTGGACATGTCCCAACCATCTCAGTCTGGCTGATAATTGACTTTATCTCCAAGGCCATTGTAGTCATGTGATGTCCAAAGGGTGCAAAAAAAGCCAGGAAGCAGACAGCAGTTCACCCAGGCTACGTACATTTATTTAACATGGAAGATAAACTTACGAAAAACACTAAAATAAAATTAAAAAAAATTGAATTGGAAAAAGCGGCACGGCGGTAAAGTGGTTTGCGCGCAGACCTCACAGCTAGGAGACCAGGGTTCAATTCCACTCTTCACCCTCGGCCATCTCTGTGTGGAGTTTGCATGTTCTCCCCGTGCATGCGTGGGTTTTCTCCGGGTACTCCGGTTTCCTCTCACATTCCAAAAACATGCTAGGTTAATTGGTGACTCCAAATTGTCCATAGGTATGAATGTGAGTGTGAATGGTTGTTTGTCTATATGTGCCCTGTGATTGGCTGGCCACCAGTCCAGGGTGTACCCCGCCTCTCGCCCGAAGACAGCTGGGATAGGCTCCAGCACCCCCGCGACCCTCGTGAGGAAAAGCGGCAGAAAATGAATGAATTGGAAAAATAAAATAACTTGACTTCCCAAAAACAGCAAGAAGAAAAAATGTATTGACTCACATCACTGACACATAGTACTGCAGCAACACCACCACACATCACTGTGTCCTCCCAAAGACGCCCCAGCTGCTCCTTTTATAGGGCTCTCAATCTGCCCAGAATGTCCCACTTTTGTCCATAGGGTGGTCTACAAAACACATCTAATCATGAAACTCTTTAAACTGGATTTCAACACCATCATCTTATGTGAATCCACTGCTACTACAACTCTCCATAAAACATTAACACATACACATATTTCCCTAACCGAACCCAAGATTAAATACCCATCAAACCTTACAACCCCCTCCACCCATTCCCAGGTACATGGTAAGGTCTGATGATGTCACTAATGACATCACCAAACATTCCTGCAGGTGACTCCCTTGGTAAATATCCACAGGTAAGATGATCTCTGTACACCTGTTCCTAACGACTCCCAATTTAGCTTGAATTAATACAGCACTATTATCAATGACATAACTCAAACAATGAAATCATGAATACAATAATACAAGGGACAAGTGATGAGTTCGAACTCATTCACTTTGTCACAGCCACTAACATGGAATGTCCCTCTGATGTACTCCTTCCTGATCCTATCCATCCTGGTCACTCCCAATGAGAACCTCAGCATACTCATCTCTGCTACCTCCAGTTCTGCTTCCTGTCTTTTCCTCAGTGGCACTGTCTCTAGACCAGGGGTCTCAAACACGTGGCCCGTGGGCCAAATGTGGCCCGCAGGACACTAGTTTGAGGCCCCCGCCTTGATATGAAAGTTTAATGTTAGTGCGGCCCGCGCAAGTTTGATATGGATGCTGTATGGTATCATGTACCCAGAAAAAATTATTACGTTTGATTAATGTTCATGTTAAAGGTTAAATAACTGTTAATAGTTATCCTCCCTATCCGTGTGGAAGTGGTAAGTTTTTGGCTATTTAAGTTTAAAGGAAATAACTTGAAGGCTACCGTTTAGGTTGCTAGCTCTCTAGTTTGCGAGTTAGCATGTGTCTCAAGACCCTGCAGTTGCGCAATATGTTGTAAATAAAAAGAGTATAAATGTGACTATAGTCGTGTTTTGTCATGTCTACAGGGCTCTAATAATGCTTTGTTCATTTTAATCTGAAAAAAATAATTTGTCTACCTACCAACTATATGCGGTTTTCTTAAGTTTTTATTATTTGCCGTTTTATTATTATAATTATAATTATAATTTATTTATTGCTGATTGATTGATTTTCTTTATTCTTGATTTGTTTATTTTTCATCTTATTTTGCGTAGAAAAATAAAAAGTAAGATATTTGAGAACAGTGGAATGTTTTATCAGAGCTTTTCTTGTAGAAAATCGGAACCAAAGCAAAGTTTATTCCTTTTTCTGTTTTTAATAAATGCATTTTTTTTTGGGGGGGGGGGGGGGGGGAACCTGATGCGGCCCAGTCTCACCCAGACCCTAGCTCCAGTGGCCCCCAAGTAAATTGAGTTTGAGACCCCTACTATAGACCAAACAACATGGCTGGTCTCACCACAGTTTGGTTTACCTTTCCTTTCATTTCAGCTGAAACTCTTCTATCACACATCACGCCTGACACTTTCCTCCACCCGTTCCATCCTGCCTGCACACGCTTCTTCACCTCCTTTTCACAATCTCCGTTGTTCCGAATTGTTTTCCACCTTCTGTATCTCTTCTCCCTGTAACCTCATTCTTCCACTTGGGTCCCTCTCATTCACACACATATACTCCATCTTGCTGGGGCTAATTTTCATTCCTCTCCTGTCCAGGGCAAACCTCCACTCTTCTAGCATCTCCTCCACCTGTTCCTTACTCTCACTACAAATCCCAATGTCATCTGCAAACATCATAGTCCATGGAGATTCTTGTCTAACCTCATCTGTCAGCCTGTCCATCACTATAGCAAACAGGAAGGGGCTCAGAGCTGATCCCTGATGCAGTCCCACCTCCACCTTCAACTCTTCTGTCACACCTACAGCACATTTTACCATTGACCACAGTTTTTTACACATTTTTCCATGAACATTTCCATGATTGTTTGTTTCAAAGGGATACTAATGAAACATGATTTGTTTATTTTTGTGGGAAAAATGTGGGATTAAATGGGTTAAAGATGTTCATCATCATCATGTCCATTTTCTACCGCTTATCCTCACGAGGGTCGCAGGGGTTGCTGGAGCCTATCCCAGCTGTCTTTGGGCGAGAGGCGGGGTTCACCCTGGACTGGTGGCCAGCCAATCACAGGGCACATATAGACAAACAACCATTCACACTCACATTCACACCTGTGGACAATTTGGAGTCACCAATTAACCTAGCATGTTTTTGGAATGTGGGAGGAAACCGGAGTACCCGGAGAAAACCCACGCATGCACGGGGAGAACATGCAAACTCTACACAGAGATGGCCAAGGGTGAAATTGAACCCTGGTCTCCTAGCTGTGAGGTCTGTGCGCTAACCACTCGACCGCCGTGCCGCCCGGGTTAAAGATGTGACCAAATAATAAAAAAAACAACATAAGACAATTCCAAAAACATTGTGTGTACAATCAATAAAGGTTTCGTTATGACCACAGATTATTTACCAGATCTTCTCATACAGGAGCAGCTAAAGTCCTTCATGAACTCCAGCTTCTCAAGGTTCGACTCGTCCCAGCAGGCTCTGGTTGTCATACAACGGTTAGTCCCACACAAAGATTGTTTAGTGATTTCCTGTTAACATTAAAATCATGTTTTGTCATATTTATCTGCAGTTTTAAGAAATTAAACATCCCCTGTCTGATGGCAGAAATGCCCAAAGCTTTGGGTTCTATTCTGCAGCTCTACGTCTCGGAAGTGGAGGCCGTATCAAAGGTGGTGCACACCGGGAGCGATTTTAAAAAGTCATACTTTATGTGCCAATGCATCTTTTTGTCACAGCTCTTTGAGAAGCAAAACGAGGACCCACCATTGGGCCGCAACATGCCTCCTGTCTGTGGGAAACTTCGCTGGGCCAGGCACCTCTACAAGAAAATACACGAACCCATATCGTACATACGTGTAAGCTTTAAAGCATTATTCACATTAATTATTTCAACAAAAGTAGCCAGGTGCATACATTTTGGTCACCTTTTGTTGTTTTATTGATTTGAATACCTTTAACACTAATCATTGGAACACAACATTAGTTTGACCTGCATCCACAAGTGAAGCCAATCATGAGAACGGGTATTTAAGGTGGCCAATAACAAGTTGCATTCAGAGCACCACGGTAGTCTCAAAACTGTCACATGACCTGAGATACTTTGCTCCTTTTACAGGAAAACTCAGACATCCTGACCACCCCAGAGGGACGCACCGTGGTGAAAATGTACAATCAAACGACGGCGGCGCTCCAACGCTTTGAGGCCGACAACCACAAAGCGTGGATGACGGAAGTGTCCAAGCTGGATTTTGGTTTGTACTCTGGCAGTCGCCTCAAAACGATTATTATTATTAATAATGAGAATAATAGTGTTGTTATTAATATAATATAATATATAATTATTTATTATTATATAACATATTAATACTACATTATTAATATATTAATATTATATCATTATTTCTAATTCGCTTGAAATCTTACTTGAGTCATGGGGCCACATAATCCACTTCAAAGCAAAAATGTTTAGTTTTGATTTGTCTGTTGAGCATATACTTTTACATAATAAAATCGCTGCCATCGGCCCAGAAGAACTCCATATATGTATGTGTATATGTATGTATATATGTATATAGTATATATGTGTGTGTGTGTATGTATGTATATATATGTGTATATATGTGTGTGTGTATGTATGTATGTATATGTGTATATATATATATATATATATATATATATATATATATATATATATATATAATGTATGTGTGTGTGTGTGTGTGTGTGTGTGTGTGTGTGTGTGTGTATGTATATATTATGAATGGGAAATTTTAAATTCATAATATCAATTTGAGGGCGGCACGGCGGTCTAGTTGTTAGCGTGCAGACCTCACAGCTAGGAGACCAGGGTTCAATTCCACCCTCGGCCATCTCTGTGTGGAGTTTGCATGTTCTCCCAGTGCATGCGTGGGTTTTCTCCGGGTACTCCGGTTTCCTCCCACATTCCAAAAACATGCTAGGTTAATTGGCGACTTCAAACTGTCCATAGGTATGAATGTGAGTGTGAATGTTTGTCTATATGTGCCCTGTGATTGGCTGGCCACCAGTCCAGGGTGTACCCCGCCTCTCGCCCGAAGACAGCTGGGATAGGCTCCAGCACCCCTGTGACCCTCGTGAGGAAAAAGCGGTAGAAAATGAATGAATGAATATCAATTTGGCTGGCATTCCATTTTTTTCTAATGAACATAAAAATGTCTTTTGCAAAGTTTTGAGGAAATCCATTGAGATTTAGGGGTGCCACCTCACACATAAACTTTTGTAAAATTTCAGAAAATGTGCAATTTCTAGTCTAATTGTAAAAAAAGTTGACGTGGAAATGTTGAGTACAATAAACTTCTATACAGCATGATTTTCTATAGGGTTATCAAAGGGGCCCACACCAAAGACCAAGCTGCAACTGCTAGTCTGAAAGGAACTAGTTGTTGTGTGCCTAAAATAATAAATGGACAAGTGTATATCAGATTATGTAGGACTACAGTACTACTCTCAATAAATATGAGGCATCAGTAATACTGTCTACTGTATATTACTGTTGTTGATGTTATGCTTGCTCAGCTATTAGCTAACTGTCATTAGCAAACTGTAGCTAGCTAATGTTAGCTACAGTAGAGGCAATGAGCACTAAATACCTATAAATATGACTACAAATCATTCAAATTACAAAGACAAAACCACAAATATGCTAGTAATATGTAATAGGAGTATGAATACCAACAAAAACATAAAGATCACCTCAGAGTTCTTAAGCTGCAGTCTTTGCTGACCTCAAATCTCCATGGCAACCATTGAACTGTTCACCACTTTATTCCACAAAAACAGATGTATGGTGGCACCCCTAAATAATCATGTATTGGAAAAATATTTTGTTTGTGTTGTTTCTACATATATTGGAACACTTTTAGTACCCAGTCATATCAAAATTCATATATATATATATATATATATATATATATATATATATATATATATATATATATATGTGCCATATATTGGCACATAGTCTGTGAAGTGAAAATGTGTGTATTCTCTGTTTGGACAGCCCTGAATACTACAGTCTTGATTCGTTGCACTGTGACAGCAAAATACATTGTCAACTTCGACTCCAAAATAAGCGAGGCCATCCGGGAGGCCAGCGGCTTGGTGAGGATGGGACTAGAAGTTCCAAAGCAGGCTTTGCACTTCCTGAAGTCGGAGCTGAGATTAAAGACATACCATCATTGCCTGCAGGTTAGTCTTACGTTTGTGTCATTGCTTTCTCACTGTGCATTATAATAACAACTTCAAGCCATATTTGTTTTTATTACAGACCATTTTGACTGACTACAAGTTCACGTGTGACAACATACCTGCCGACTTTACCAACATGATTACGTCAAAGACCACGCAAGTAAGGTGGAAAATGTGTTGAATTTAACACTGATGCAGGCATGCAGTATATCAGGTGTTAATCCTAACATGATTTTTTTTTACCTTTATCACAATGCTTAGGTACAGTTTGTTCCTGAATATATAGATAGACTTCCTTTATTGTCATTGCACAAAAACACAGTAGCGAAATTGCCAACGAAATGTCGTTGCCTATATATGCTTACAAAATATCAAAATAAGCCCTTGGATCTTTTCTTTTTTTAGTATGTAGCCCTCGGTGTACAAAGGTTGGATTCTTCTGCCTTACCTTAAAAGTAATGTTCAAGTCAGACCTTCAGATGGAGCCGTTGTTGAGCAGAAAATGTTTTGAGTTTTTTTTTTAGGTGCTCATATGTGTCAATGTCTGTCTTTGAAAAGGTGGAGTCTCTCCTGCGCTATGGCTCTGTCATGGTCACGTGGTCGTCCCTCCTCCTGGACAAGTACTTTCAAAATATTCACAATGCCCTTTCAGAGCTGAAGTCAATCCTGACCAAGGTACATATGTTTAGTAGTCAAATTAAAGTATATGTGTCACATTCGCAGATATTTTTACAGGGACATTCTATTTATAAGTATATCATATTATATTATATTTATATATGTATATTTTGAGTGGTAGGTGAAATGGTTGATTGTTCCATTATTGAAGTATACTGATGATAAAATGTAATTTGCAGTGGGAGTCATATTGATGTGCTGGTTGCAAAATACACACGTTACGTCTCTGGATAATATTAATCTAGTACGGGAACTTTGGAACGTCAATCATTTTTTCAGAGCTAACATTTCAGTCACCATGCCACTGACCGTAAACAAAGTAGGACAAGTCTGTGGGAAAACTGTGGGATTTCTAATGAATACAGTTTTGTAATAAAATATTTACTGTAATATGATTAATATGATTAATTCCAAAAACATGCTAGGTTAATTGGCCACTCCAAATTGTCCATAGGTATGAATGTGAGTGTGAATGGTTGTTTGTCTATATGTGCCCTGTGATTGGCTGGCCACCAGTCCAGGGTGTACCCCGCCTCTCGCCCGAAAACAGCTGGGATAGGCTCCAGCACCCTCAGCGACCCTCGTGAGGAAAAGCGGCAGAAAATGAATGAATGAATGAATGATTAATATGATTAATTCCAAAAACATGCTAGGTTAATTGGCGACTCCAAATTGTCCATAGGTATGAATGTGAGTGTGAATGGTTGTTTGTCTATATGTGCCCTGTGATTGGCTGGCGACCAGTCCAGGGTGTACCCCGCCTCTCGCCCAAAGACAGCTGGGATAGGCTCCAGCACCCTCCGCGACCCTCGTGAGGAAAAAGCGGTAGAAAATGAATGAATGAATGAATAATTAATTCCAACAACATGCTAGGTTAATTGGCGACTCCAAATTGTCCATAGGTATGAATGTGAGTGTGAATGGTTGTTTGTCTATATGTGCCCTGTGATTGGCTGGCCACCAGTCCAGAGTGTACGGCGCCTCTCTCCCAAAGACAGCTGGGATAGGCTCCAGCATCCCCCGCGACCCTCGTGAGGATTAGCGGTAGAAAATGAATGATTAATTTGTAAAGGTTGTAGCACAATTGCATTATGTAATTTCACCAATGTCAAAAACAGCACAAAAACAGTATCAGCCATTCAACTTGTGAATGTAATATTGGACATTGGCCACTAGGTGTCAGTAATTGTTTGACACAAGCACCAGAACTGATCACTGGAACAACAGGCTTTTATTTATTTATATTTTTCAAGTTTAAAGGATTTCAAAACGGCCACAATAATAATAGTTTAATAACACAAGTTACTGTTGCAGCCACCATAGCCTGCAACAAGCTAAAACTAAACTCTGAACCCCCGAACTCACTTCCTGTCTACCACCATTTCTGCTCTCCTACAAGGTAAACTGTACTAAATATTTTATTTTCTGTCTATATAAGTATACTCAACAAAAATATAAACTCAACACTTCACTAGTGCTCACTATCAAATATTTATACAGATTTGTGAACAAGGTTATAAATAAATGGTGATATTGTTTATCTGGAATGAATTTTATATCGGGCGGCACGGCGTTTGAGTGGTTAGCGCGCAGACCACAGCTGGGAGACCAGGGTTCAATTCCATCCTCGGCCATCTTGTGTGGAGTTTGCATGTTCTTCCCGTGCATGCGTAGGTTTTCTCCGGGTACTCCGGTTTCCTCCCACATTCCAAAAACATGCTAGGTTAATTGGCGACTCCAAATTGTCCATAGGTATGATTGTGAGTGTGAATGGTTGTTTGTCTATATGTGCCCTGTGATTGGCTGGCGACCAGTCCAGGGTGTACCCGCCTCTCGTCCGAAGACAGCTGGGATAGGCTCCAGCACCCCCGCAACCCTCGTGAGGAAAAAGTGGTAGAAAATGAATGAATTTTATATCTTTAAGTCCACCTCATAGAAAATGGTGTAATTTAAAGAAACTACAATATATTCCATTGTAAAGAAGGAATCCTACTTTGTGGAAATTCACTTATCACCATCACATCTGGAACCAATTAACCATGATAAACGAAGGATTACTGTATATCTTAACTTTTGGTGGGTCATGTGACATTGAGGCATAAACTTTTGCACACAGGTGCAAGATATCTGCAAATTTCACATTGATGATTACCTTGGAGAGATCTCCGAGACTGTTCTGCTTGAGCTTCCTGAGGATGACTCTACCACAGTTCGACACCTGATTGAAGTCAATCAGGTAGAGGATCAGCATCCATATGTACTGTAGTTGTATGAAAGCTGTATGACTATTCAGTTGAATTTTTAAACCACTTTTATAGGAACTGTGCAGAGAGGGTCTAAAGAAACTGGAACTGAAGTGCACTCACGTCAAAGAAGCAGTCAATGATCTGGGAAAAGTGTTCAGCGACATTTATAAGTCCAAGCAAGCTCCGAAGGCTACGGACGGACTCAATTCCAGTAATGCCTACATAATTCTTTCCAGTACAGTGGATCCACACGTATTCCCAGTTCAACATTCACAACCCTGCACACTTGCGGATTTTGGATCGGAGCATTGTGGGAAAACCTGACATTTTGTGCTTATTATCTCCGTAATAAAGCCATTTTTGGTAGCAAAAAGTACACAGATATTGAAATAGACGCTTGTACACTAATATACACTACTGCTCAAAAGTTTGGGATCACTTGGAATTTCTTTTGGCAATCCTGCCATGAAGTCCAGAATCCTGAAGTCGATACTGACACTGGTGTTTGACGGCTACTATTTAGGTCACAACCTGTGAGGCGTCTTTGTCTTAAACTACACACTTTTACATATTTGTCTTCTTGCACAGTTGTGCATCGTTTTTCTGTCCTTGTTAGACCCAGTTTGTGCTGCTCTCTGAAGGGAGTAGTTAACAGCATGGTAAGAGATTTTTTTAGATGGGTTTTCTAATAATCTATTATTATGAAATGCCTTATGAAATGATGAACTTGGATTAGCAGCCATACCAGGAGATTGATGCAGAGGACTGACAGTTGTTGATAGTAGGCCTCTATGCAAAAATGTACATCCTTCTTTGAAAATCATCTGATTCATTTTCATTGTTTGTGAAATGGATAAAAATGTTTGTGAAATGCATGAACATGTTTTTCATTGGAAAACAAAGAAATTTGCAAGTGATCCCAAACTTTTGAGCGGCAGTGTACATGCAAAAAACCCAAACATACAAAAACTGAAGCAATTTTGTCCCTATAGAAAATGCTGTCAATCCAATTCATTTGTTCCAGACACCCAAAAGATGATATTTCCCCTTTTCTATCTAGCCATAATTTGCCTATATACTGCTGATTTTTACTGGGCTAGATGTTGGGACGATGTTAAAACTGAGATTTTCATGGAAACCAATTAAGGTTTGACTGTACTATTACTAATGTAGTGGGGAGCCACTGTTTGGGAACCACTGCACTTACAGTATCTATAACCCACAAGTCATACTACGAAAGTTAAATGTTTGTTTCCCATTTCAGCACAGAAGGAGACCCAAAAGGCCTCTGAAGGCGGGGAGGCGACGACGTCGGAGACTCAAGAGAAGTACAAAGCAACACGCTTTGAGAAGGTATGCTTTCCTGATGATGATGATGATGATGATGTAGATGTTGATACGGCGTTAAAGCTTGAAATAAAACCATTTCAGGAATTTACCAAACAATATGACTTCTTCGGCACGCGGGTGTTGGATGCGCTGGTGGAAACAACCAAGTTATCCCTGAAGACCCTCGAAAGGCGAATCTGTGGTCCTGAGTAAGTCCGGCATGAGGAGTCTGGTGTGTGTGTGTGTGTGTGTGTGTGTGTGTGTGTGTGTGTGTGGAGGTTTCCTTGCACATGTTGCGTCTAACTTAACTCCACGTTTAAGTTAACTTCACTCTTCCTTTCTGTCTGTCAAATGAAAATAAATACATTTTGTGCATTGTGGTCGTTAGCATAGAGTTTGATACTGTAGTTGAGCATTTACAGTCAGTCATGTCATCAGTGAAGGTAAAAGTAATCTTGAATGTTAATTTGTCTCTTTCACGGATCATTTATATGCATTTAGAATTGTGTGTGGTTGCCCTTTATTCTTGTCTCTTATACAGAAATACAAGCAAAATAGTACAATCATCTGTCCATACATAAACAGCATAAGTAACGGATGCGACCAGCGGCCAGCCAGGCTACCTGCAGCCACTTAGGGCGCAAGCCGTGGTCCCCGTCATGCCCGCACTGGGGGATATAGGATATAGCGGCGAAGGCGTTTGGAGCCAAAGAGAGAAAAATGGTTTTATGCATGTAAAACTAGAATTGCAAAACTATACAATGTGTTTTTGAGTGTCAACCCCTGATGACATAGCTGACTTCTGGTTCTGGTTGGTATTTTGTTAGCAATTTATGCTAACAGGGTTTTTTATTCATTCATTCATTTTCTACCGCTTTTCCTCACAAGGGTCGCGGGGGTGCTGGAGCCTATCCCAGCTGTCTTCGGGCAAGAGACAGGGTACACCCTGGACTGGTCTCCAGCCAATCACAGGACACATATAGACAAACAACCATTCACACTCACATTCATACCTATGGACAATTTGGAGTGGCCAATTAACCTAGCATGTTTTTGGAATGTGGGAGGAAACCGGAGTACCCGGAGAAAACCCACGCATGCACGGGGAGAACATGCAAACTCCACACAGAGATGGCCGAGGGTGGAATTGAACCCTAGTCTCCTAGCTGTGAGGTCTGCGCGCTAACCACTAGATCGCCGTGCCGCCCTAACAGGGATGTTTGTGATAAAAATACATTATGAACACACTTGGGCTCACAAAGTGCATAAATTACATGACAAGACGCGCCATATAGCACACTAACTGGGAAACTATATAATAATATACGTAGCACACTAACTCAAAACAAGACAAAAGTTTGGGATTCAGAAAGACTCTTAACTGGGTTGGATACAGTACTAGCAAAATGGGTTTCTTCCGGGTACTCCGGTTTTTCCCCACATTCCAAAAACATGCTAGGTTAATTGGCGACTCCAAATTGTCCATAGGTATGAATGTGAGTGTGAATGGTTGTTTGTCTGTATGTGCCCTGTGATTGGCTGGCCACCAGTCCAGGGTGTACCCCACCTCTCGCCCAAAGACAGCTGGGATAGGCTCCAGCACCTTTTGTGAGGATAAGCGGTAGAAAATGAATGAATGAATGAATGCACCTGACTGTCGGTCACAGGAGCATCCAAAAAGTGTGACATATGGTCCAGGAAATACGGTATATAACATTATAGATGTTTATATATGTTAATATGTTGTGAATTGTAGCTCTTTCCAGAAATCGAGGTCTGACAATGCGTTGATGCCTTTGATCAAATCGGAAGTCCACCTGGCAACCCCCAATGTGGTGAGTAAAGGCACAAATCAAGAACCATATTGGTGAGATTATTTTTTTACATATCATAAATATGGTTGGGCGAGTGGTTACCATGTTGGCCACGCAGTCAGGAGACCTGGGTTCGAATGCTTGGGCATCTCTGTGTGGAGTTTGCATGGGTTTTTGTCCGGGGAACTCCGGTTTCCTCCCCCTACTGAGGATAAGCGGCATAGAAAATGGATGGGTGGGTGTCATAAATACAAGAATTGTTGTCCATTTTTCCTGCAGGTGATGGTCCCCAGCGTCGACGAGATCCACCGTGCCATACATCAAATCATCGACTCCGTCTTCGATGTGATCAAGGGCATCCAATGCTGGGAGGTGGAGTACAGGCAAGACAACACAACTACCGAAGGTCCGTCACGGTCCCACGATACACGCCGCTTTTCCCCTCAGCCTGACCTTCCGTCCACTCACAGGTCGAGAGAAGATGAATTTCTACAGCCGGGTCGTCAGGCACGATGACGTCAAGGTCGTTATTTTCACATTGAAGTCCGCCTTGAAGTCGCAGAAGGAACAAGCCGCCAATGTGCTGGACCGCTTCATGAAGTTTAAGGAGCTATGGTCAGAGGACAAGGAGAAGCAAATAAAGGTTGGGCTTTATGATGAAAGAAGGCTCATGAAGGAGATATATATATTTTTTTTTAAATCAGTTTTTAGTTTGAATGACACTTTTGTGTTCTTTTAAAGGTCTTCATGGACAGCAAGCCAACCTTGATTCAGATCAAAAATAAACTGCAGCACTATGACATGTTTGAAAACCAAGTTCAGGAAATTAAGGACGTCATTAATGTCGGGTTGATTGAATTCTCAACAGGTAAGCTCCTCGTAGTAGTTTTGACGTTTTTATAGGAGTAATAATGAGGCTGCCAAAAATAACACGTTAACGGCAGTAACTAATATATTTAATTAATGAGTGTGCACCAGAGCAAGCATGCCTCTCTGTTATGACAGCAGACGGAGTCTGACGCTCTTTTATAACTTGGTGTTACACTGCAGCCACTACGCAATGTGTCTCAGAAACACGGTCGGTTCTGCACTTGAGCGAGGCCTACGTCACGTCCTCCTTCGTGCATTTTTACTACAGCATTTCTGTGACGTGAGAGTCATCGTTGTTTTTTAATAGGGCTGTCAAATTTTAATCAGATTAATTCAGATTTGTAATGAATGATAAATCACCATTAACAACAATGTCTTAAATATGCCCATTTTTACTGTCTTTGATAAATAGAAAGAAAAAAAGATTACAAATTGTATTCAAATTTGTAACAAATTAATCATGATTAATAACCATTTATAAGTATGTCATATGTATGCCCATTTTTACTGTATTTAATGAATAGAAATATTACATGTTAAAATCAAGATTAATCATATTTTCAACAAATTAATCATGATTAATCACCATTAACAACTGTCTTAAATATGCCAATTTTTACTGTATTTGATAAATAGAAAGATTACACATGTTAAGATTTGTAACAAATTAATCAAGATTAATCACCATTTATAAGTGTCATATATATGCCCATTTTTACTGTATTTAATGAATAGAAATATTACATTTTGTAATCAAGATTAATAGTTTAACAAATTAATCATTACCCAACAAATTTTAATAAGATTTATAACAAATTAATCATGATTAATCACATTTATAAGTATGTCATATATATGCCAATTTTTTACTGTATTTAATGAATAGAAATATTAATTTTTTTAAAATAAAGATTAATCAGATGTTCCGCAAATTAATCATGATTAATCACCATTAACAACTATGTCTTAAATAGGCCCATTTTTACTGTATTTGATGAATAGAAGATAAATGATATGTATTAGTAAAAAAAAGCGGTTGTCTGTGTAGCACAGAGGTAGGGAACCTATGGCTCGGGAGCCAGGTAGGGCTCTTTTGATAACTGTATCTGGCTCTCAAGCAATTACCACAATAAAAATGTATGTTTGCTAACATTTTAAAGTAAACATCACAGAAATCACTGTTAAAAATATTAAAAATAAACAACTTTCTTATGCATTTTAATCCGTCCATCTATTTTCTACTGCAATACGGCCGACCATATCTATCTTTCCTGATGATATTTTCCAGGTCAAACACCAAAACTCGATTATTACTGGGTAATGCGGTAGTCTACCTCGGTCATTAAGATGTAAATGTAAACTTTCCTCCATTAGTCAAATAGTCACCTAGCTAAAGCTGCAGAACCAAGCCTTCTGGCAAAGATGGCCAAAAGAATGAAATATACTGAGTACGGTGCAAAACCATGCAGCAGCAGAAGTTGCATTAATGGCAGCAAGTATTTGATTTATTATTGGACACTGCGCTGCACACATTTTATTGCATTCAATGTTTAAAAAAATGTATATGGCTCTCATAGATACACATTTTAAAATATCTGGTCTTCATGGCTCTTGTAGCCAAAAAGGTTCCCGACCCCTGGTGTAGCATTATAGAGTGTGCATACACAGAGTGGGGTTGTAATGTACTAACCACATTACATGTTACCCATGCTGTACAAAACCTAAAAAGAAAAACTAAACTGCTAAAGCTACTTACCATTGAGAGACATCTTGAAATAAACACATTTTTTGAGGGACCTCAGTCTCTACTTTTGGGTCAGATTCGGGATCCAACATATATGGCTGTATTTTAAAGGCAGACATTTTAAACAGGGAACAGTTTGATTGTGTGATTACACATTTTAAGATTTGTAACAAATTAATCATGATTAATCACCATTTATAAGTGTCATATGCCCATTTTTACTGTATTTGATAAATAGAAAGATTATTAATTTTAGTAAGATTTGTAACAAATTAATCATGATTAATCACCATTTATAAGTATGTCATATATATGCCCATTTTTACTCTATTTAATGAATAGAAATATAGAATTTTTAATCAAGATTAATCAGATGTTCAACAAATTAATCATGATTAATCACCATTTATAAGTGTCATATGCCAATTTTTACTGTATTTAATTAATAGAAATATTACATTTTGCAATCAAGATTAATAATATGCTTAACACATTATTCATGATTAATCACCATTAGCAACTGTCTTAAATATTCCCCTTTTTACGGTATGTGATGTTCAACAAATTAATCATGATTAATCACCATTAACAACTATGTCTTAAATAGGCCCATTTTTACTGTATTTGATGGAAAGATTTAACATTTTAATAAGATTTGTAACAAATTAATCAAATTAAAGCGTCATATATATATGTCAATTTTATACTGTATTTAATGAATAGAAAGATAAATGATATGTATTAGTAAAAAAAGCGGTTGTCTGTGTAGCATTATAGAGTGTGCATACACAGAGCGGGGTTGTAATGTACTAACCACATTACATGTTACCCATGCTGGATCCAACATATATGGCTGTATTTTAAAGGTGGACATTTTAAAAAGGAACTGTTAATCCCAACATTTTACAGACAAATGAGAAAGTCTGAACGGCCTCCTGAGACGTATTCGTATTCCTGGCGTATTCCAGTGTCAATTTTTACAATGCAGTCGTTCACATTCTGGTGGGGCTTTTGCAACGGAACTGTGGACAACATGTTTTTTTATTTTCTTGTGTGCAGAGGAATTAAAGTCCTCCCTCATGGTGGAGGCTAAGGCCTGGAAGCAGCACCTGTGCAAATGCCTGAGGAAGGAGTGCAGGAGGAACATCATCACAACCAGCTTGCACACGCACAAGAGTTTTACGCAACTGTCTCATCCTGTAGTCAATTTGGACGACGTGCGCTGCTCAATGAAGACACTGAGCGATCTCCGGGATTCTGAGATCAACACCAACATCACACTGATTTACACTCAAGTATGAACGGGTTCATGTTTGGCTTTGCTTGTTTTGCACGGTTGTGATGCTATGTCCTGTTTGACTCTTGCAGGACGCCTATGACATTCTCATCCTTTATGAAGCTGAAATGACTGAGAAGGAGCCAGGGGAGGTCTACGGCTTGGGCCGTTTCTTCACAAGGCTTTTGACCAAGGCTGTTAGTACGGTTTATATAAAGTGGTGCGAAGAAGTGCTTGCCCTCTTCCGGATTTCTTATTCCTTTGACTTTTTGTCACACTTAAATCATAATCAGAAAACACATTTAAACATGAGTCAATGAAAACAAAACTGAACACAAAATTAGATGAATTAGATGAAACTTTTTATTAAGGTGAGAAAAAAATGAGTTGCTGTATGTTTTAACTCTCACCTGAGTTAAATTTCTGTAGCCACGCCCATGCCTGATGGCGACCACGCCTGTTCTCAATCAGGAAAGCTAGACATCACGCCAGAATCTAAACAAATTCAGGAAAAAATGAGAAAGAAAGTAATTATAAATTATTAAATTAATCATAATGTATTTATTAATAATAAATTATTAATTATAAATCAATTTCTAAAGACTCCAGCAAACCACAGTGAGAGCCATTATCCACAAATGACAAAAACATGGAACAGTGGTGAAGCTTCCCAGGATTAAATTAGTTTGATGATTCATTGAATAATATTTAGATTTGTTAAAGGATTTATTTTTAATTTATTAATAATAAATTATTGATTATACATCAATTTCTAAAGACTCCAGCAAACCACAGTGAGAGCCATTATCCACAAATGACAAAAACATGGAACAGTGGTGAAGCTTCCCAGGATTAAATTAGTTTGATGATTCATTGAATAATATTTAGATTTGTTAGATGATCTGAAACATTTAAATGTGACAAGCTGCAAACAAATTCTAAATATTGACTTAACAAAGATAACAAAGATCATCAGAGAGGTCTTGAACTGAATGTGTTTGTTTGGTTCCCAGATGTCGGTTCAGGATCAGCTGTTCCGTATGCAGCCCACCCTCAAACAGAGCCTCCAGGAGCGTGTGGGCGTTTTTGAAAAAGACGTTGGCACTTTTATGGATGACTATGATACGGTAAGCTGGACATCTATCCCTCACTGTGCACTTTTTTATATCAATTTACACTCTTAATCACTTAACGTGCTACAGGATGGCCCCATGGGTGAAGGAATAGAACCCAAAGAGGCCAGCCGCAGGCTCCAGAACTTCCAGGTACAGATACAATATTCCTATACTGTAGTTACTATATAAGGAATTTAGAATTTGTAAAAAGTATGGAAACTTGAGTCGACTGTTGGTACTGATCTGTTTTTGAAAAGGTAAACTTGTGAGTAGTAGTAGTAATAGTAGTTGTACTACTAGTAGTAGTAGAAAACATTTGGGAATATTGACAGGTTGAATGGCCAGCCCTCTGCTGTTATCCTCCTCCAAACCTTTATGAGCTAAATTACCTGACTATATACCGTATTTTCCGGACTATAAGTCGCACTATTTTCATAGGTTGGCTGTTCCTGTGACTTATATTCCATATACTCCAGAGCGACTTATAAATGAAACTGGTGGCTACAATATCCTTGATCATGTTAAAGCAGGGGTCTCAAACATGCGGCTCGCGGGCCAAATGTGGCCTGCAGGACACTAGTTTGAGGCCCCCGCCTTGATATGAAAGTTTAATGTTAGTGCGGCCCGCGCAAGTTTGATATGGATGCTGTATGGTATCATGTACCCAGAAAAAATTATTACATTTGATTAATGTTCCCACCCTTGGCCATCTCTGTGTGGAGTTTGCATGTTCTCCCTGTGCATGCGTGAGTTTTCTTCGGGTACTCCGGTTTCCTCCCACATTCCAAAAACATGGTTAATTGGCCACTCCAAATTGTCCATAGGTATGAATGTGAGTGTGAATGGTTGTTTGTCTATATGTGCCCTGTGATTGGCTGGCGACCAGTCCAGGGTGTACCCCGCCTCTCGCCCAAAGACAGCTGGGATAGGCTCCAGCACGCCCCCGCGACCCTCGTGAGGAAAAGCGGTAGAAATTGAATGAATGAATGAATGATTAATGTTCATGTTAAAGTTTAAATAACTGTTAATAATTATCCTCCCTATCCGTGTGGAAGTGGTAAGTTTTTGGTTATTTAAGTTTAAAGGAAATAACTTGAAGGCTACCGTTTAGGTCGCTAGCTCTCTAGTTTGCGAGTTAGCATGTGTCTCAAGACCCTGCAGTTGCGCAATATGTTGTAAATAAAAAAGAGTATAAATGTTGTGTTTTGTCATGTCTACAGGGCTCTAATAATGCTTTGTTAATTTTGATTTGAAAAAAATAATTTGTCTACCCACCAACTATATGTGGTTTTTTAAGTTTTTATTATTTGCCGTTTTATTATTATTATTATTATTATTATTATATTTATTTATTTATTACTGATTGATTGATTTTCTTTATTCTTGATTTGTTTATTTATTTTTCATCTTATTGTAGAAAAATTAAAAGTAAGATATTTGAGAACAGTGGAATGTTTTATCAGAGCTTTTCTTCTAGAAAATTGGAACCAAAGCGAAGTTTTTAAAAAAATTTTGTTTTTAATAAATGCAGGGTTTTTTTTGTTTCTTTTGGAAAACCTGATGCGGTCCAGTCTCACCTAGACCCTAGCTCCAGTGGCCCCCAAGTAAATTGAGTTTGAGACCCCTGTGTTAAAGGATCTGTTGCTCATATGTAAGCGACTGATAATTCAGCGTGGTATTGGTCTTATTATTGAGATTGAGATTTTATATTTTGTGTTAGATTGATTGGATTTATATTTTTATGAAATGGCGACAACCGAGGTTCCACTTTATTAAATAAAGTTGAGGAAAAATTAACTTTGCATAAAAGAACCAATCTTTATTACGATCCCAAAAGAGGGCACTGTAAATTGACTAACCCTGAATATTTTTTTGTGTTTTATTTAGCTGTTATTGTATTTACTGTTTGAGGTTCCTGTTATTATTTTTCTTTAATGGGTTTGCCATTCCTCTGCAGGCCAGGTTTGCTGAGTTGTGGAGAAACTTCACAATCTACAATTCCGGCGAGCAGCTACTGGGTCTACCCGTGTCAAACTATGACTCTCTTCACAATAAAAAGTACACAGGCAGCCTCGCACCTTTGGAAGTCCTTCAAATATAATATACTGTAATATTATATACTTTTAAGGATTGTGGTGATGCTTCCCTGTGCTTTCTGTTGCTGCTAGGAAAGAGCTAGATCTTTTACAGAAGCTCTACGGCCTGTACGACACGGTGATGGCCACCATCACCGGCCACTCCAAGCTCCTGTGGACGGAAGTGGATATTGAGAAGATCAATAGTGAACTTATGGACTTTCAGAACAGGTTGGTGTTGTATAGACGACTAGAAATATTTCAGCTGACATTTGAAATGGGCCCGCCTATTGCTTTCCTCCAGCCTGGCTGGATGGCGGCTCCTAATCAAGATAAGAGATAAGATAGATAAGATATGCCTTTATTCGTCCCTCAGTGGGGAAATTTGCATTGCACAGCAGCAAGAGTACAGAGTCAGATAAGCAGTACAAAATACACAATATAGAAAAATAAACAATATAAACAACCCAAGTATTAACAAAATCAACAGTTATATACAATACAGTATGTAGATAATATGAAACGAGATGAGATATATGACCAGTCTATACACTGAGATCTTGTTAGAGAGTTAATATGAGGCATTATAGAAATACTTCACATAGAACTTAGTATATTGCATTAAGAGCCCTTAATATTGCACATGGAGGTTGATCAGATATTGCACAGTGGCCTGTTTTCAACTTTGTCAATAACGTTGCCATGGATACACAAAATGTACCAAATATTAATAGGGCTGGTACACCCACATCGAGACCTATCTGGTGACATTACGTGTTGTGGGGGGCGGGGCTTCTAATCCAGAGGCTCGTTTTCAATTTATTCCATCAATTACGTTGCCATGGTTGAATGTTACACACTAAATATAGCACAATACCCACCATGGAGACCTTTCCAGTATTATAATATACATGTGGGGGTTCCGCACGGTTTGTCCCACATTTTTTGCATCGGAATAATGTAGAAAAATAAAGTATGACGGATAATCTGATAATTTATAGGGCCCCATTCTTTCCCATCCATCCATTTATAAATTGCTATAATTACAAAAATGCTATAAAATGCTATAATTTATATAAATATGCTTCCATTCCTCTCCAGAAAATATATATAAAAAACGCAGTTAGGCCCTATGATTTTCTTTGGCAACATGGGGCTCCACTCCCCCACAGAAAGGACAGGGAGAGACGGCAAAACCACCCAGTGTGTTATTGTAAATTGATGCCCCTGTGAGGCTTAACAAGATATTTTGTTAAAAAATGGAAAATGGGGCGGCACGGCGGTCTAGTGGTTAGCGCGCAGACCTCACAGCTAGGAGACCAGGGTTCAATTCCACCCTCGGCCATCTCTGTGTGGAGTTTGCATGTTCTCCCCGTGCATGCGTGGGTTTTCTCCGGGTACTCCGATTTCCTCCCACATTCCAAAAACATGCTAGGTTAATTGGCCACTCCAAATTGTCCATAGGTATGAATGTGAGTGTGAATGGTTGTTTGTCTATATGAGCCCTGTGATTGGCTGGCCACCAGTCCAGGGTGTACCCCGCCTCTCGCCCGAAGACAGCTGGGATAGGCTCCAGCACCCCCCGTGACCCTCGTGAGGAAAAAGCGGTAGAAAATGAATGAATGAATGAATGGAAAATGGAACAAAAGTAGTAGTCAGTATTCAGTGTGTTCAATCCAAGATGTCCACCTATGTCTACTTCCAGGTGCCGACGCCTGCCTAAGGGCCTCAAGGAATGGCAAGCCTTCCTGGACTTGAAGAAAACCATCGACGACTTTAACGAGCTGTGCCCCCTCCTCGAGATGATGACAAATAAGTCCATGATTCGGAGACACTGGGATCAGATCTCCAACCTGACGGGGCACAAATTTGAGGTGGAGTCCAGCACCTGCACGCTGGACAACATCATAGAGGCGCCCCTGTTGAAGTACAAGGACGACATTGAGGTTTGATGCTGCGCCGCGGCTCTCTAGCGTTGGCCTTCTCAAGCCGGGCTCCTCCTTTTCAGGACATCTGCATATCGGCGGTGAAAGAGCGGGATATCGAAGCCAAGTTGACAGGCGTGAAGGCGGTGTGGTTTGACCAAAATCTGAGCCTGATGGACTTCAAGGACAGGGGGGAGCTCATGCTGAAAGGCGGAGAGACAACAGAGATCCTGACCACTCTGGAGGACAGTCTGATGGTGCTGGGATCACTGCTAAGCAACAGGTAGACCAGTCATGTCAAATTTGCTTGTTCTTTGGCAGAACTATATTTTTAGATATTTCCAAGCTGTCAGCGGCCCTGACACTACACGAGTCGATGGGGTCTCAGGTACAGTTTACAATTTGATTCAAACAGGAGTGCTGGAGAGACCAATTAGCTGCCGATGAAGGTTTAGTTATTCAACTAAGAATCCCTTTCCGGTTTCCATCCTGATTTCTATCAAAGTTTGTACAACGGGTGTAAACTTCCTTTTTGTAGGTGTTTTGGATTTTCAAATGGCTCCACTCGGTTTCAGGTTGGACATTTTCAAGATGTCCCTTTCTAAATGACTGGTTGTTGGGATGTGGGCGGCGCGGCGGTCTAGTGGTTAGTGCGCAGACCTCGCAGTTAGGAGACCAGGGTTCAATTCCACCCTCGGCCATCTCTGTGTGGAGTTTGCATGTTCTCCCCGTGCATGCGCGGGTTTTCTCCGGGTACTCCGGTTTCCTCCCACATTCCAAAAACATGCTAGTTTTTGTATCCTACCCCTAGACCATGATGTTGAACAATCTTTACTCTCAGGTCATGTGACATCATTGTTTTGGGGCTACCGTGATGCTACTCTTCAGAGAAGATGCAACTTGCAATTGGCCAACTTAAATACCCTTTCTCATGATTGGCTTCACTTGTGGATGCAGGTCAAGGGTCAATCAGAATACCAAACAAATGTTGTGTTCCAATAATTAGTGTGACATTTATAGATCAGGAGTTTGCATGTTCTCCCCGTGCATGCGTGGGTTTTCTCCGGGGACTCCGGTTTCCTCCCACATTCCAAAAACATGCTAGGTTAATTGGCCACTCCAAATTGTCCATAGGTATGAATGTGAGTGTGAATAGTTGTTTGTCTATATGTGCCCTGTGATTGGCTGGCCACCAGTCCAGAATGTACCTCTCACCAGAAGACAGCTGGGATAGGCTCCATGCTCGTGAGGATAAGGATAATTGAATGAATGAATGAATTCATAGATCAGAAACATTGAAAAAGCATAACAGGTCCCTTTAACGTGACAGATACTGCACTTACTACAAAGCCGAGATCCAAGACTGGGTCGCCAAGCTGTCCACATCAACAGACGTCATCGAGCAGTGGGTCATTGTGCAAAACCTGTGGATTTACTTGGAGGCCGTGTTCGTTGGTGGCGACATCGCCAAAGACCTACCTCAGGTAAAGTTTAACTCCTTGCTTTCATCTGCTAAAAATGCTCGTAACCAATAACCATTTCATATTCACTATACAGGAAGCGGAGCGCTTCCAGAAAATCGACTCGACATGGATCGAAATCATGCAGCGAGCCCGGAAAGTCCCCAATGTGGTGGAGTGTTGTGTCGGGGATCCGATGTTGGGAGAGGTGTTGCCAGATCTTCAGAAACAACTGGATTTTTGTCAAAAGTCTCTGACAGGGTACAGACCGGCCTATAAACACACACTGATATGTGCACAAACACACATATATACACACACGCTTACAGGTACGCTTACAGGACACTTGCATGTGGACGAACATGGGGTAGCGGATTGTGCTACAGTAAAACAATAACAAGTGTGGCTGTTTGTAATGAGCATTACTGCCGCCTAAAGGATTGGAGTAGAACTGCAACTCACTTCTCATGCATGTTTTTTTTTTATTTTTTTTTTTAACAGCTACCTCGAGAAAAAACGTCTTCTGTTCCCACGATTCTTTTTTGTGTCCGATCCCGCCCTTTTGGAAATCCTCGGACAAGCCAGCGATTCACACACCATCCAGGTAAGCACATTCATTTGTTATATTGGTATAAGGCTATTTTTTTTATACTCCATACGGCATGACAGGGAAAACAATATGTGGCTCTATCATAATATCTTACACAATTACAGAGGCACACACACACATTTGAAAAAAGGCAAAGTATTATTTTTTTTTAACCCTCCTCTTGTGTTAGGGTCGGCACCAACCCGTTTTACATTCTAATGCATAAAAAGAATCACATAACATTTGTTTATTGCATGAAGGCTTTTTGACTTTGTCAGGAAACTCTATTTCAACAAAATAAAACCAAAAAAATTATTTTTACTACATTTTAAAATGGTCTGGTTGAAATTATGACCACTGTATTGTTAGGGTCGGTTTCGACCTGGTTATAATAATATGACTATAAAGCAATATTTTGAACCACAACTGAAATCCTAAGTGTACAATTAGCCAACACAATGACAACCAGCTCCTCTTCTCATCATGTAAGCTTCAGGGGATTCTCATTTTGACCGCTTTTCCAGTATACCAGCAGAAAAACAATGTCCAGACATGTGAGGTGAATTCACTCATTTGATGGTTGATTTCACTTTTACAATTTGGATCATGGAAAGAATGGCAAGAAGTACAGGGAACCAAGATCTGGACCTGTTCTGCTTTTTGATTTCACTTTATACGAAAGTTCTGTTGCTGAAAACAAGAACTTTTTCTCCCTTTTCTTGACATTAATATATAAGGGTCCAAATTGACCCGAACACCATAGATGTTTCTTTAGTGATTAATACTAAAATGAGAAAATAAATAAAACTAATTGCTTTAAGTGCTTCTATAGCTCTCAGTAATAGCCAGGTAACAAAAGAACCTTCAATTTATGAATATGATTCTTTTGAGGTTCATTTTACCATTTTTGGAAATTGAAATTGATGGGTATAGTGACAAAAAAGGCCTACATGCCCACACCAAAAGTATTAAAACCAACATTTTCATGGATGAGGAAGCCTAAGAAGGTAACCAAGACATGAGAAGCAAATTTGATGGTAACTTATTGTTTTTAGTGTATTTTATAGCTGATTTAATATATGGGTCAAAACTGACCCGGTAACATAAGAGATGATACTAGAAAGCTAACACAAGAGGAAGGTTAAACGGTGATTATAATTAGTGGTGGGGTTGATCCATTCCGATAACAGTGCAACTCACATATCAGAAATTGTAGATACCAGCTTCTTCTGATCCATGAGACACGTCAGTGTAGGTAGAAGAAGAACATCAGCAAAGGATTATTTAGGGATGTTCTGATCAGGATTTTATGCTGCCAATCCTGATCCCAGGGAGGCACGTTCGGTCGAGTGGTTAGCGCGCAGACCTCACAGCTAGGAGACCAGGGTTAAATTCCACCCTCGGCCATCTCTGTGTGGAGTTTGCATGTTCTCCCCGTGCATGCGTGGGTTTTCTCCGGGTACTCCGGTTTCCTCCCACATTCCAAAAAACATGCTAGGTTCATTGGCGACTCTAAATTGTCCATAGGTATGAATGTGAGTGTGAATGGTTGTTTGTCTATATGTGCCCTGTGATTGGCTGGCGACCAGTCCAGGGTGTACCCTGCCTCTCGCCCAAAGACAGCTGGGATAGGCTCCAGCACCCTCCGCGACCCTCGTGAGGAAAAAGCGGTAGAAAATGAATGAATGAATGAATCCTGATCCCGATCATTCAGGAGTGAAATCGGCCGATATCGATGACATTCATTCATTTCATTCATTCATTTTCTACCACTTGCTCACAACTACCACTTCCTCACAAGGTATTGGTATTGCCAGAAAAAAATGTGAATCGGGGCATTTCAATTGGTAAACTAAA